>NW_027512710.1:0-300000 GCF_048772815.1 Callospermophilus lateralis
GTATCCACTGTGTCCGTGGTTTTAGACATTAGAAAAGAGAATGCATCAATGGAGGTGTCCTGTCTAGTAGAAAGCTTCCCAGCATTCATCGTTCACAATTGATAAATGGACTTGTGGTTTGCCTTATGGATAGGAAACAACTACTAACTTCCTAAGTTCCTGTTTTCTTCCTGAATTCTGGCCACTCTCCAGAATAAGCTCATGAATTTATTGTAAAAGATATGTACCACCTCCAAGCTCTGTGACATGTCCATGTTCTTGGATAGCTGAAGGGAATGGGAACATCTCTGAAAACTCAGATATAGTGTGAGCAGTAGAGTCTCAGTGGAGAAACCCTGCTTTGGTCCATTTGCTTACCTATGGTTCTGTTGCACTGAATGTCAGGAAGGTCTTTGCCTCAGGCCACCCCTTTTAGAAGCCTGAAGAAACAGTTTCAAATTTAAATGAATGAGCATCACCTGTCTCATTTGATTAATTGCTTTGGAAAGGGATGTGTCTTAAGCAGTCTTTGCTGATTGAGGGGTGGCTTGCATTCTCAGCACCTGATAGATCTAAAGAAAGATCCCATGTGTGCATCCAAAACCAAAAATGTCAAAATGACAGTCATTGTGGATAAAATCTCTTGTCTTCCTGTGTTAGGTCCCTGAACTCTATCAAGTGAGAATAGGATTCCTTTGGGTCAAATGAGTTCTTCAAAGCCCTGCGGAGCGCTAGCCAATAGGTGCTTGGGTTTCTCATGACCCCAATGCACATAAAGAATCTATACCCTGACAGTTCAGTAGGCCTCAAATTGGAGAAGCTGAGCAGTATTAATGGTAGGCCTTTTGATCACTTCTGGTTCACAGAAGGGGTGTCCAGGCCACTCTGATTTTATGGAAATGACGAGCAAGAGTGCGTATTTTGACACTGTCTTGTCCTGCGCTCCTCATAGAAACCTCCAGCTAGAGGTTATGATGAGTGTCTATATGGAAGAAGATGAGAGCCATGTGGGACTATTTTGGTTTTAATTGTGGTCATTTGTGTGGCAGTTGGAAGAGATGACTGGGTCCACCTGGGTTTGAAGTCTGGTGTGAATCCCCTTAGAGACTGAGTTCTGGAAGTGACCTCAGAGAAGTATTGCCATGAATCGAGTTGGGATTTTAGGAAGCCATGCATGAGAGTCGCCCTTATAAACTTAGATCAAGGTCCAGGGTGGCTTTCCCACAGAGCACTGGGAATCTCAGCCAAATTATCCCATGATTTTATTCTTAAATACTTGGCAGCCATACTTGAGAGTCAAAACACACATGGAACTCACATTGTAGACCTCAATAGGCCTGGCTTCATGTAACCTTTTGGCCACTCTATGGGAAGCGTTGCCTATGAAAGTTCTCCAGAGTTTCACTGAAATGAGCTTCCTCAACATTTAATGGTTCTTGAAAGCCACAGTGCCTCCCAACTACATCCTTGAAAAATGGCTAGATAAATACTTTGAAATTTTTGAAATTCCATGACCAGGTGGCACTGGAGTATCTTTGGATGTCCTGCTGCTGATCATGAGTGTACCAGAGAGTGCCTTGATTGACTGGAATTATAAAAATAATGTAGAACAGAGATGGTAGTAAGTTGGAGCCTGCTGAGTAGTGGGCCTAGAGCAGTGGTAGCCACGTGTGTGATAAACATCTGTGGTGGGTCCATGTGATTAGCCCATTTGCTTCCAAATGGCTTGTGACTGACATGGTGCAGCCAGCAGACCCTTATTTGTAAAGGCATCGTTTTATTTGGAGAGCTTTCAAGGTAATAATCAGAAATCAGGTTGATATGGTCAAGGGTGCAAGCTATGTGAGAAAGAAGCCTGGTTGTTTCATTCTCCTGCAGACCCTAACCCACCACACGTGACAGAACTCCCTCTAGCACTGTGTCCCAGTTGAACTTGTTGTTCAAAAAGCCCAGTGCAGCAGCAAGAACCAAAAGCCCCAGTGCAGCAGCAAGAACCACCACAAAAATTTGAGGAGGACCAAATGGCTTCACAGTCCACACGGGATGAAACTTAGCCTCCAGTGGCCACACTTTACCTACAAAGAGAGAATTCAGCACTGCTGCCTCAGGTTCATTTGAAAATAAGAATCCATGTTCTCCAGGTCATATAGATGCAGACCCAGCTTTGATGGTCTCACTACAAAAGAAGCTAAAACTCCTTAATACAACATATATTTCAAGTGCCCAGCTTCAGAGGCAGTTTCTCAAGAAGTCTTTAGGCCAGCAGAGCTCAATGTTTGTGGAGTGTTTACCATGTCCCTTACTTTGGAAACTGCTCTACCACCTCCAAGGTTGTGAACTCCTGAGCATATTCCATTCCAGATTTGCATTCACAGATTTTCTAACTCTTCTCCTCTAATTGTGTCTTACCTGGGGTGAAGGTAATGTCAAGGCATTGTTGTGGATGAGAGTGGGAAGATTTTTGTGTAGCACATATTTGCATACACATTGGATTCATTTTCCAATTTCCCATTAAAAATACTGAATCCCTGACACTAACCCATACCCTACTAGACTCTGACTACTAATCCTAATATGATGGAGAAAATAACCCAAACAGAATAGAAATACAAGCAGTACAGAGAAGGCATGGTGTATAGTTGGACTTGCCTTTTGCATTATGTAGGGTAGGTGTTATAAATCTAGATAATTTTTAATTGAAATAGTTATCCATGTGTTTTTAAAGTTAACAAATATGTGAATTTCTATCTCCCTTTCTCTGTAGCCTATTCAGCAAATGTATTTTTATATGCACATATAGAATCCTAGCTGGTATCACATGTACATACTTGTTTGGAGGCTGACGTGGCAGATAAAAATTATGAGAAGAGATAACTCCTCGTAAATGCTGTTGGATCTTAAAATTCAACCTATGGGTGATCTTCCTAGTTGAACAACATTATTCATAAATCCATGTTCAGTAAAATTAATATTTTTGGATCAGTGGACGATATATATTTCACCATGAATTTGATTGGCATATATACTGCTACTCTTTAATGTCTGTGTGTGTTTTGTGTTTGTGTGTGTGTATATATATATATATATATATATATATATATATATATATATATATATATATATACAATCTCCAGATTTTTTAAAATATAAAATATATGTGTCTTATTATACACTCCCTAAATACATTCATATTCATGTATGTGGATTTATAATCAAATTTTTACAAGATTATTCTCAGAAATATTCATCCCCCTGAAACACATATTTGTTTACTAGTACTGAAAACTAACTTCAATGAAAGGTGCATACAAATCCTAATATTTCTGCAGTAACTTACCCAGGTTAATATCAATGCAAGTAGATTCCTATGGGACATGATGTGTATTTTGACATTCCTTTTTATTCAACACTGGTACAGTACTATTTTTTCAGTTTATGCACATCAAAGGATAAATGTTTCATCCAAAATTTCAAAATTTAAAACTTTTGATTCACTTTCAATCACTTCCTGCTTCAGAACACATGTATTCCTCCATGTTTCTTGACTGGTCTTTCATGAGACCTTCTTTGCAAACACATTATTTCCGATTTGCATAATCAATTTTGAAGCAAAACTCACACACTCTTCATGATCAACCGTAACACTAATATTACCATTAGATGTACAACTGGTTGTAATGAATGTATGTATGCCAATATCAATATAAGATTTCCTGTATATTTTCAGATATCAATTTATTCCAATTCCAATTTCTAATGTTGGGTCCAGTTATATTATTTATTCACAGTTTGGTCTATTCATTCATCATCTCTATATTCATCAAAACAGGGTACACCTATTTTTTCCCCAATACTAATTTATAGGTTGTAAAAATATTGCTCCCCATAATGGTGGAAGAAATACTCATATCACCTGATCTACATATACATTTTTATCACAGTAATATTCTGGACACAAATGTAAAGGTAACACTTTTGATTGTACCAAAACCTAAATTGAACGTGAATATATATTACTAAAACCATCCATGTCCAGGTCGCCTAATGCTCTCAAAATTTCAATCCTATTGGTGACTACATATTTGTTTCTTCTAATATCATATATTCAACCTCAACCCTGTTGAAAATGTCTAATCATGTTACTCACTTTTATACTTTGCCTGATTTCCTAATGTCTCTATTTTATATCTGCTTTCCTACATATTTTCCCCAGTTCATCATTGTGACTGACTCTTCATATGTGCTGATATTTTCATTCAGTCTCTAAACGAAACCCTATTGCTAAAGAACTATATTTCCATCTCAAAGACTCACTCTTCAACCTAAACCTACTATTTTCCTAATCCTACTGACTATCCCTTTTTGACTGGATGTTCTCTTCGACATTCAGGCATCTGAGGTACTAGGTTTTATTCCATTGTATGTAGATTTACCTGCGACCACATTGCAGAATGTAATTCAAAGCTAAATATCATAATCAAGGGCCCAATGCCCTTCCTGGCTTCAAATCTTACCTAGATTTCTCTTTTCATACTTATATTTCAAATACATATTCTTATAAATATTTCAGGTTCCCAATACCATTATTCATCCAGCAGAATGATTCCTAACACAAATAAAACATGTTGTTAACCCTAACCATACACTGTTCCCTCAATCTAAATTTACAGAGGGAAGGGACAGAGTTGGTCTTACAGTAAAGAAATGTAGGGGGTCTTCCACCTACTGAGACCCTCAAAGTTCCATGCTGAAATGATCACTGGAGAATATATACGCAGCTATGAAGGACCTGAGAGAGCAAAAGTCATGTTCAATTGGCAAACAACCTGGTCAGGATGAAGGTTTCTGTCTGAATCAGCCTCTCTATTCTTAATGTAGAGAAGATGGACCAAACCAGGCCTGTGTGGGTAGCTGTTCCCGGGTGCCTATGGTTGATATAAGATTCTAACTTGTGAAAGTGTCACAGGAATTAGGGACAGCCTCCTTTTCATGTGAGACTTGGAAGCCACTGGTTGGACAAAGTGATTGCCAAGGCAGTGACCTCATTCAGTTCCTGAAGGAAGTGACCTCACATCACTTCCTTAGTGAAGGAAATCTCAGAACTTGAGATTCATGAAGCCAGGCACCCAGAGTCAGTCCCAGTCCCAGTCCCAGTGGTCTCACTTGTTTGGATTTACCAAGGACAGAGTAAGTCTTTCTTGGTACCTATTGATGTGAGGATTGCAAAATGCCAGTAAAGCTCTGAAGAGGGGCCTTTCCTGAGAAAGCAGGTAGTGGCTCACCTCTGGGTCCTGACACCATCACAGAGTTGGCCAAGGAGACCAGATCTGAGACATTTCAGGCCATTTAGGGGGAAAATAATATGGCCCACCAGTCAGAGGACACTCCGGATAGTAACAGACCTTCTTGGGGGAAGGAGCTGCCTTTGTGGGTGTTGGTTTGTGGTTTTGTCTCATTTTCTGAGAATAGGTAGGCAAGGCGGTTTATGTGCTGTGGAATGAACTGTTTATTGTAAGTCATTTGACAAGGCGAGTGTTTCTATGTCTGTTTACCTCACTGTGTCCGTGGTTGTACTCATTAGAAAAAAAGAATGCATCAATGGATGTGTCCTGTCTAGTAGAAATCTTCCCAGAATTCATCCTGCCCAATTTATGAATGGAGTTCAGATTGCCTTATCAATGGGTAACACCTGCAATCTTCCTAAGTTACAGTTTTCTTCCAGAATTCTGGCCCCTCTCCAGAATAGTCTCATGGTTTTGTCTCTAAGGTATGTACCACCTCCAAGCTCTGTGACATGGCCATGTACTGGATAGCTCAAGTGAATTGTGAGCATCTCAGAAAAATCAGAAATATGTGTGACCACTAAATCTCAGTGGAGAAACCCTGCTTTGGGCCTTTTTTTTAATTAATTTTTATTGTAGGTTGTTCAAAACATTACATAGTTCTTGATATATCATATTTCACACTTTGATTCAAGTGGGATATGCACTCCTTTTGCTTACCTATTATTCTGTTGCTATGAATGTCACGAAGTTCTTTGCCTCGGGCCACCAATTTGTGAAGCCTGAAGAAAACAGTTTTCAAATGGAAATGAATGGGCATCACCTAGGGCTCTTTGCTTAATTGCTTTGGAAAGGGGTGTGTCTGAATCAGCCTCTTGGCCCTGTGTGAGGCTGTGGCTTAGATTCTCAGCACCTGATGGATCTAAAGAAAGATCCCATGGATGCATACAGAACCAAAATAGCCAAAAGAGCTGTCATTGTGGATGAAGACTCTCGCCTTCCTTTCAAAGGTTCCTGACATCTATCAAGTGAGAATAGGGATCCTTTGGGTCAAGTGAGTTATTCAAAGCCCTGCAGAGGCTAGCCCATACGTGCTTGGGTGTTCTCATTACTCCAATTCACATAAAGAATCTAAACCCCACAGTCAGTAGGCCTCAAATTGGAGAAGCCAAGCAGTATTAATGGCAGACCTATTTGATCACTCCTCGTTCACAGTCAGGGTTTCCAGGCCACACTGATTTTAGGCAAATCGGGGGAAAGGTAGGTTATTTTGGACATTGTCTTGGTCTGTGTCCCTCATGGAAAACTCCATCCAGAGGTTATGATGAGGGTCTACATGGAAGAAGATAAGGGCCATGTGGGAGAATTTTGTTTTGAATTGTGGTAAGTTGTGTGGCAGTTGGAAGAGATGCCTGGGTTTACCTGGGCTTTAACTCTGGTGTGATTCCCCTTAGAGTCTGAGTTCTGGAACTGACCTCAGAGAAGCATTGTCATCAATTGTGTTTGAATTTTACTAGGCCATGCATGAGAGTTGCCCTTGGAACCTGAGATCTAGGCCCAGAGTGGCTTTCCACAGAGCACTGGGAATCTCAGCCAGGATATCACATGATTTTATTCTGAAAGACTTTGCAGCCACAGTTGAGTCAAAACACGCATGGACCTCACATTGTAGACCTCAATGGGCCTGGCTTCATGTGAACTTTTGGCTACTCTTTGGGAAGCCTTGCCTGTGAGTGTTCTCTAGAGCTTTCATTGAAATGAGCTTCCTCAACATTTAATGGTTCCTGAATGAATTGAAACCCCCAGAGCCTCCAACTTCATCCTTGACAAATGGCTTGATAAATACCATGAAATTTTTGAAATTCCCATGACCAGGTGGCACTGGAGAACTTTTGGATGTCCTGTTGCTGATGATGAGTGTACCAGACAGTGCCTTGATTTACTGGGTTTCATGAAATTTGTGTAGAACAGTGATGCCAGTAAGTTGGATCCTGCTCATTAGTGGGCCTAGAGCAGTGGTGTGAAGGTGTGTGATAAAACATGTGTGGTGGTGACATGTGGATCTGCCATTGGCTTCCCAAAGGCTTGTGACTGACATGGTACAGCCAGCAGACCCTTCTATGCAAAGGTGTTTTTTATATAGAGAGGTTTCAGGGCAATGTTCAGAATCAGGTTGCTATGGAAATGGGGGCAACTTATGTGGAATTGAATCCTGGTTGGTGCATTCTCATGCAGACCGTGACCCTCCACACGGGACAGAACTCTCTCCAGCACTGTGTCCCAGTTTAGCTCCTTGTATTTCATGAAGCAAATACCAAACTCCCAGTGCACCTGTGAGAAACACCACGAAAATTGGAGAATGACCAAATGGCTTCACAGTCCACACGTGGAGACACTTACAACCCAGTGACCATAGTTAAACTACAAAGAGAGTATTCAGCATGGCTGCCTCATGTTCATTGGAAAATTAGAAACAATATCCTCCAGGTCACATTGTTGCACACCCAGATTTGATGGTCTCCCAACAAAGGAAGCTAAAGCTCCTAACAACAACATATATTTTTAAGTGCCCAACCTCAGAGGAAGTTTCTCAAGAAGTCTTTACACCAGCAGAGCTCCATGTTTGAGAAATGTTTACCCTGTCCCTTACTTTTGAAAACTCCTCTACCACCTCGGAGGTTGTGAACTCCTGAGCATTTTTCATTCCTGATATATATTCACAGATTTTCTAACTTTTCTCCTCTAATTGTGTCTTACTCGGAATAAAGGCAATGTCAAGGCAATGTTCTGGATGAGAGTGTGAACATTTTTTTGTAGCACATATTTACATACACATTGCATTCATTTTACAATTTTCCATTCAAAATACTGAATCTCTGACATGAACCCATACCCTACTAGACTCTGACTACTACTCCTAATATGATGGAGAAAAATAACACAAACAGAATAGGAATACAAGCAGTTAGGAGAAATCATAGTGTATAGTTGTACTCGTATTTTGCATGATTAATGGTAGGTGTTATAAATCTAGTCAATATTTAATTTAAATAGTTCTCCATGTGTTTTTAAGGTTAACAAATATGTGAATTCCTGTCTCCCTTTCTCTGTATCCTATTTAGCACATGTACTTTTAAATGCACATATAGAATCATACCTGGTATCACATGTACATTTTTGTGAGGTGGCTGATTTGGCAAATACAATTTGTGAGAAGTGATCACTCCTCTTAAACGCTGTTGGAACTGAAAATTCAACCTATAGGTGAGCTTCCTAGTTGAACAACATTATACATAAATCCATGTTCAATTAAAGAAATATTTTTGAATCTGTGGATGATATATATATCATGATAAATTTCGATTGGCATATATATTGCTAATTTAATGTCTGTGTGTGTGTGTGTATTTTGTGTGTGTGTGTGTATGTGTGTGTGTGTGTGTGTGTGTGTGTATATATATATATATATATATATATATATATATATATATATATATATGTATATATACTCTCCAGAAATATATGTGTCTTATATACACTCTCTAAATTCATTCATGTTCATGTATATGGATTTATAATCAACTTTTCACAAGATTTTTCACAGAAATATTCATCCACCTGAAATACATATTTGTTTCCAGTACTTAAAACTAACTTCAGTTTATTTTGCATACAAATACTATTATTTTTACAGTAACTGACCCAGTTTAACATCAATGCAAGTAGATTCCAGTGGGACATGATGTGTATTTTGAAGGTCATTTTTATTCAGCACTGGTACAATACTATTTCTTCAATTTATGCACATGATAGGATATATATTCCATCCACAAGTTAGCAAACTTATAGGCAGTTGTTTCACTTTCATCACTTCCTGCTTCAGAACACATAAATTCCTCTAGGTTTCTTGACTGGACTTTTCATGAGACTTCTTTCCAAACACATTATTTTTAATTTCCATGATCACTTTTGAAGCAAAACTCACACACTCTTCATGATAAACCATAATCCTAATATTACCATTAGATGTATTAGTGGTTGAAATGAATGTATGTATATCAATATAAGATTTCCTGTATATTTTCAGATATCAATGGAATCCATTATTTAAATTTGGAACCCATTGTATTATTTATTCACATTATGGTCTATTCATGCATTATCTCTATATTCAGAGTCACAGGATATACCTATTTGTACCCCCAATACTAATTTATACATCTTCAAAATATTGCTCCCAGAAATGGTGGAAGAAATACTCACGTCACCTTATCTACATATACATTTTATCACAGTAATATTCTGGACACAAAAAGCAAAGATGACACTTATTATTTTACCAATGTAAAGGTCAGGCGAGTGTCGGAGGAAGAGACTACCAGAGACTGTCTCATGCAACAGCCAAGGATTTATGGGGGTCCAGCATGCTGGGGTCAGAGCTCCCTTGAATAGAGCACAGAGTCCTGAGAACAGCTTAAGCAGAGCTTATATACTTTCCTTGGAGAGGGGAGATAGGAAAGTTTATTGATGGGTCAGGGCGAGTGGGCGGTTTGCGTCCAAATGGGTGAGGAAGTACATTCTGCAGTTTTGCAGTTGGGTACAGCACTTTCAGGGAACTAGATTAGCAAACAGTTCTCAAGACATCAACAGTGTTTTGTTAAGCATACCGAAAAACTGGAAGTGACAAGTACCTATTTTATTAACCTTTCATTCCCCACTTCTTCTTTTGGTTACTTTTAATCATAAAAATGATCATTGGGGGTGTCACATTTTATGTTTACTAGTGTGGTATATTGTTTTCTGATTACCATAAGTTTAACTTGTCCAATTTGAGCATGGAGAAAGGAAACTACACGGTTGATCAAACAGGGTCCTACAATTACCAATAATATGAGGATTATTAATGGACCGGCCAGGGCTGATGAAAATGTAGTTAATGAGGGGGCTTTGTGAACCAAGACTCAAACCACCTTTTTTGGGCCTCTCTCTCTTGTTGATGCTCTTCAAGGCATCTTCTTAATTTAATCATAGATTCTTTTACAACTCCAGTATGGTCGGCATAAAAACAACATTCTTCCCTCAATGCAGGACGAAGGCCCCTTCTCTCATGAAGAGGAGGTCCAACCCTCGACTGTTCTGTAAAATAACTTCAGAGAGAGAGGTTATAGATTCGTGTAAAGCTGTGAAGGAGGTTTTTAATATCTTTAAGTTTTGGTCTATTACTGCTTCTAATTGGGTCATTTGTTGTGTCCCATGGACCAGGGCAGTGGTTCCTGTGCCCACCCCTGCAGCAACTCCTATTCATAATAGGATGACTAAAGTGAGGGATACAGGTTCCTGGCAGAACCGGGTTGTTTGCCCCCTATTTGATATTTAAATGTACCTGCGTCATGATAGAGCACTCTGGAAAACATCTGCACCATTACATAATTAATCACATCTGTTGACCATTTTATGAAAACATAAACAATGTTTAAGTGTATAGAATTGTACTGCTGTAGAGATGGACAAGGCAAGGTACCTAAGATAGCACAGAAGACAGGGAAACAGTCTTATTTGGTTGCATCCGGATTTAGAGGGCATTGCTTCTGTTGTAATCAATTAATCCCTGAACCCAAAGTTTAGGTTGTTTAAGAATTTTGTACCCAGCATGTAAGGGAAGGGGCTCAGAAGTTCACAGTCTGCAGAAGTTCACAAAAAGCAGTTTTTGTTTCTGTTTTTTTTTTCCTCTGTTCTGGGAAAGTTAACTTCTTAAGGACACCTGGGAGGGGGAGAGCTTGTTTCTTCTTTTTTTTCTTTTTCTCCCTGCCAGCTGTTACCATGGAGCCCAGTTGGTAACTTCTATATCTTAGAAATGTAGCCATCTCTATGAAGCCCCAGCTCTAGGGCAGAGGCCTTCTTCATATATTTTGTTAAAAACTACTATGGGGGTGTCTAGCTTAGGAGTGCTGATTTTTCCAGCCAGTGGCCAAGTAGAACAGAGCAACACGAATAGAGGAAGTTTATCTACTTTGAACTCTTTTATAGGAACTGTGTTGCTGAAAGGCTTAAAGTCAGCCATGGTGAAGACTTCTGGAGAAGGTCATTTAAGACTTTTCTGTGGGCCTGATACAGAGGGGAAGACAGGGAAGGCAGGGGATGAGAGCAGCTCCGTGGATCTGAGGATGAGGAAAAAGAGATATAAAAGAATTATGGGAAAGGGGTTTGGGATTTTCCTGGCAACAAAACTTGAGGAGTAGAACAGGTAGAGCAGAGGGGAAGACGGGAGTGAGTATCCCAAAAAGCCTGTGAGGGACTTTAAATTCTTAGTAACCTGTTTTCAGTGATGACAAAGCAACTTTAAAGGCCATTTTAATTACATCTTTGATAGGCGTCTGAGGGCACTCCTTAGCTGGTTTGAGCTTTGGGTTAGCTGGTAAGAGGACCTGGTGGGACCCGGTGTGGGCACTGACAGGAGGAGAGAGGAGTGAGTGGGTGGAAGGGTACCTCAGTACCTGCAAGCTCAGCAAGGGGCAATGGTCTGAGAACCGACGGAAATTTGGGTTTTTGATCTAGTAACTGGAGCTGAGAAATCAGGTTGCTGATGTGGGAGTGACAGCAGAGAGTCTGGGGCAGAAGGCTGCGGGTGAGTATCTATTGGAGAAGCATAGTTCAGGATTTGAGCATAGGAGGGAAAAGGCCTACACGTAGGGGAATTTCCTTCCACACTTTTGAGCACTTGTCGAAGTTGAAAAGGTCACGCAAAATTTGAGGATCTAGAGACCCTTCTGGTGGCCATCGGTTTTTGTTATCTAACTGGTAATATGGCCAATGCTGTGTACTGAATTTGATGAGGAGTTTTGCTTCCACCAGGAAGCCCCTGTATCCTCACATCCCCATTATTTACAGAAGAAGTTGGCTTTTCCCCCACACAGTCGTGGCTGTTTTTGGCTTTGGTAGTCCGCCAGGCAAACATAGTAATCTAGGCTAGCCAACCTGCATCTGGCTCGCGTGTCCCTACATCCATAATGTTTGTTTCCATTATCTATTGTATGGAAAGTATTTAATGGAATTTTTGGGGATCCTCTTCATCAGGGATTTCCCAATAGGAAAGACGTATAGCCAGCTGACAAATTTCTTGGTGGAGAGATGGCCACCAGGTCCCTAAGTGGGCTGTATGTGCGATAGACCATACTTCTTGTCTAGTAGGATTTGTGATCAGCCATCGCTGCTGAACGGGTTGATGAGGGTTAGGACTACTGGTGACCAATTGGAGAGTCTATAGTCTTATTCACATGGCGAATATACAATTTGAAAATGTTACCAGTCTTTTTCATTTTTCAGCCAGATTCTGGACAGGGCACAGGCTTGAGATGAGAATTAGGAACCAGGAAGTGATTCCATCTAACTTTAGCACTGTAGGTGTTATAAGTAGCACCTGGTATGGTCCTGTCCAGCCGGGTTCCAGGGATGACACCTGATGTTGTCTTATGTAGACAAAGTCTCTTACTTGATATAGATGTGGAGTACCCTCTTCAGCAGGTTGGTAGGCAGTGGCCAGCTGTTTCCACAGGTATTGCTGAGTTCCTTCCAGAACTTTAAGTCTGTCAAGCAAGGTGGTGTGGAAGGGATCGTTAGATCTTTGAGTTAGGGTTAGGTCCCTTACTGGAGATGGGGCCCCATAGAGAATTTCATAGGGGGTGAGGTTACACAAAGAAACAGAGGGAGTATTTCTTGCATGAAATAGTGAATAAGGCAGGAGCATAGTCCAATCTTTTATGCTACTCTTTAAGCTTAATTCCGTTTAGGTCTCTTTAATGGTTCTATTTAATTTTTTTACCTGTCCTGAACTCTGGGGTCTATAAGCACAATGTAACTTCCAATTAATCCCCAGGGTCCTGGCTAACCCCTGAGTTACCTGGGCCATGAACGCTGGTCCATTATCAGACCCTATTACCTTAGGCAGGCCGTACCTTGGAAAAATATCTTTCAGGATCTTCTTGACCACCATTTGCGCCTTTTTTTTTTTTTGCGGGGGGAGGCTTCAATCCATCCTGAAATATATCTACAAAGAGTAGGAGATATTTAAGTCCATACCATGCTTGCTTAATTTCAGTAAAGTACTTCCCAGAATTGTCCTGGTCTGGTTCCTCGTAGGTGCTTTCCTGCAGGAAAGTTGGAAGGGTAAGCATTAACCTATTGACAGACCCGACAGGCTTTTTTTTACCTGTTCAGTTATTTCCTTTCACTGTGAGTCGGTTAGTGGAAAACTCTGTTCTTGATCCTTCAGGAATGCCTGCAATTTCTTTGAACCAAGGTGAGTGAACTGATGTACATTTTTAACGTAGTGTAGGGCTTTCTGAAATTTCAGGCTTTGCTCAGTGAAGTTGAGGAGTACAGTGTCAGTGTCCTTAGATATTATCAAAAGCTTGCTGGATCTCAGGGGTCCATTAGAATTGGGCATCTCCTTTAACAGCGGGTGTAAATGAGAAGTTAAGGACCCAAACACAGGAATCCTTAACCTGCAAAACCCAGCAGTCCCAAGAAACTCTCTGTGTTGTCTGCTGTTAGATGGGGGTGGTTTCTGCACAACCGTTTGATTTCTGGGCTCAGTGAGCCATCGTTTACTGCCCCTAAAGGAATAGCCCAGGAAGATTACTTCTTGCTGGCAAATTTGGGCCTTTTAGGAAGAAGCTCTATACCCGAGTTGAGGAAGCTCACATAATACTGCTTGGGTCCCAGATTCACAGATATGCTTGGTGTTGGGTGCCAGTAGCAGGTCATCCACGTATTGAAGCTGGGTGACTTCGGGGTGCGTAGTTCTGAAGCTGTTGAGATCTCTTTGGAGGGCTTCATCAAAGAGAGTGGGGGAGTTTTTCAACCATTTTGGGGAGTCTAGTCCAAGTTAGTTGACCACACGTTCCAGTTTCTGGGTCTACCCACTAGCAAGCAAACAGCAACTGACTATATTTATGCAGAGGCAAGCAAAAGAAAGCATCTTTTAAGTCCAGAACAGTATACCATTTCCTCTCAGGGTTCAGAGTGATAAGCAGATTGTACGGATTAGGTACACTGGGGTGAATGTCCTACACTCTGTTGTAGGTCTCTCTTATGTCTTTAATGGGGGATAGTCCGCGGCTCCTGGCTTTTTATACTGGTAGCGGGGGAGTGTTTTAGGATGATTGACAAGGCCTTAGGACCCTAAGGCCAGATATTTCTGAATATGGGGCCTTATCCCATCTTTAGCTTTTTTGCTCAGAGGATATTTTTTGACATTGATTGGGGAGGCTGAGGTTTTGAACTCCACTGTTTTTGGAGGTTTTTTCATGGCTAGTCCTAACCCAGCAGTTTTTTTCCAGGCATCTGGGTAATCTGTTATCCATTTCTGGGGTAGCTTGCCTGTTTGATCAGTCTTGGGGGGTGAGAAGAGTTGCTGTTCATCTTCTACTGACATATTTAAAGCCGTGAATATAGGAGTTTATACTAAAGGATTTAGAAATATCATTTTGGGGCCTTCATGGTTAAAAGTCATTTTGGCCCGGAGCTTGGTGAGCAGATCTCTGCCCATCAATGGGGCCAGGCATTCTGGGATTATTAGGAAGGAGTGATGGATTTTTCCTTTCCTCATGTCCATGGTTTTCTTAGTTGTCTAATTCCCATATTTACTGGTGTTAGCACTTTGAACTAGAGAGCTTTTATTTGATAGAGGGCCCAGTGGGGCCTTAAGGACTAAGTATACTGCCCCTGTATCCACTTCAAAGTTTACTGGGGTCCCCTCCACATCAAAAGTTACTCTGGGTTTATTGGGAGTCTAGCAATCTGGGGCTCAGTGCTCACTTGAATAGAGCAGAGAGCAATGAGAACAGCTTAAGCAGAGCTTATATACTTTCCTTGAAGAGGGCAGGGAGGGAAGCTTATTGATGGGTCAGGGCGAGTGGGCGGTTTGCGTGCAAACAGGTGAGGGTGTACATTCTCTGTTTGGCAGTCGGGGACAGCACATTCTGGGGAAAAAATTAGCAAACAGTCCTCAAGGTTTCAACAGTGTTTTGTTAAGCATACAGAAAAACAGGAAGTGACAAGTACCTATCTTATTAACCTTTCACCAAATCCTAAATGGAAAGTGAGCATGGATTTCTAAAAACATCCATTTCCAGGTTGCTTAATGCTCGCAAATCAATCCTATTGGTGACTACATATTTGTTGCTTTCTAAGATTATATATTCAACCTCAACCCTGTTGAAAATGACTAATACTAACCCTCACTTTATGCTTTTCCTGATTTCCTAATGTCTCCATTGATATCTGCTTTCATACATATTTTCCTGAGTTCATCATTGTGACTGACTCTTTACATGTGCTGAAATTTACATTCACTCTCTATCCGAAACCCTATTGCTACAGAACTTTTGTTCGAAATCCTATACTCACTCTTTTTTCTATACCTACCAACTATCTTCCTAATCCTACCGACTATCCCTTTTTGACTGGAAATTCTCTTTGACAATCAATCATCCAAGGTACAAGGTCCTATGCCATTGTATATCAATTTATCTGAGACATCTGTGCAGAATATAATTCAAAGCTAAGTATCCCAATCAACAGCCCAATGCCCTTCTTGGATTCAAACCTTATCTAGATTTCTGTTTTCATACTTATATTTCACCTATATATTCTCATAAATATCGCGAGTTCCCAATACCATTGTTCATTCCTCAGTATGATTTCTAACCTAAATCAAACCTGTTATTACTCTAACCTTACACTGTACCCTCAAACTAACTGTACAGAAGAGCCGGGAGAGAGTTTGTCTTACAATACAGTAATGTAGGGGCTCTTCCACCTGCTGAGAACATCAAAGGTACAAGCAGAAATGATACCCTGGAGAAGTTGCAGGCAGCTATGAAGGACCTAATAGAGCAAAAGTCATCTTCCATGACAAACAACCTGGTCAGTATTAAGGGATGTGTCTGAATCAGCCTCTCCTTTCTTAATGTAGAGAAGATTGATCAAACCATGCCTGTGTGGAGAGCTGTTCCCAGGTGCCTATGGTTGATATACCATTCTAACTTGTGAAAGTGTCACAGGAAGTAGTGGCAGCCTCCATCTCATGGGAACCTTGGATGAATCTGGTAGGACAAAGTGGTTGCCAAGGCAGTGACCTCATTCAGTTCCTGAAGGAAGTGACCTCACCTCACTTTCCTGGTGATGGAAATCTCTGAATTTGGGATCCAGGAAGCCAGGCACCAAGAGCCAGTCCAAGTCCCAATCCCAGTGGTCTCACTTGTTTGGATTTACCAAGGACAGAGTCAGTCTTCCTTGGTACCTACTGATATGAGGATTGCCAAATGCCTGAAGAGCTCTGAAGAGGGGCCTTTACTGAGAAAGCAGGTAGTGGTTCACCGCTGGCTGTTGACAACTTCACAGAGTTGGCCAAGGAGACCAGATCTGAGACAGTACAGGCCATTTTAGGGGAACATAGTATGGCCCACTATTCAGAGGACACTCCGGATAGTCACAGACCTACTTGAGTTAAGGAGGTGCCTTTGTGGGTGTGGGTGTGAGTTTGTGGTTTTGTCTCATGTTCTGAGAATAGGTAGGAAAGGCTGTTGTTTTGATTGGAGTGGACTGTTTCTAGAAAGTCGTTTGACTAGGCGAGTGCTTCTATGTCTGTGTATCCCACTCTGTCCATGGTTGTAGACATTCGAAAAGAGAATGTATCAATGTATGTGTCCTGTCTAGTGGAAAACTTTCCAGCATTCATCAGGCCTAGTTGATGAATGGACTGTGGCTTTCCTTATGGATGGGCAACACCTACTAACTTCCTAAGTTCCTGTTTTCTTCCTGAATTCTGGCCACTCTCCAGAATAGCCTCATAGTTTTGTGTCCAAGATACATACTACCCCCAAGCTCTGTGACATGGCCATGTACTTGATAGCTATAGGAAATGGGAACATCTTAGAAAACTCAGACATCATTGTGACCAGTAAACGCTCAGTGAAGAACCCATATTTTGGTTCATTTGCTTACCTATTGTTCTGTTGCCCTGAATGTCAGGAAGGTCTTTGCCTCAGGCCACCCCTTTGTGAAGCCTGAATAAAACAGTTTTAAAATGGAAATAAATGGGAATAACTTGTGGTTCTTTGCTTTGGAAAGGGATGTGTTTGAATCAGCCTCCTAGCCCTGTATGAGGTTGTGGCTTAAATTTTCAGCACATGATGGATCTAAAGATAGATACCATGTGTGCAATCAAAACCATAATGGCAAAAATTCAGTAATTGTGGATGAGTCTCTTGCCTTCCTCTGTTAGGTACCTGACCTCTATCAAGTGAGACAGGGATCCTTTTGGTCAAATGAGTTTTTCAAAGTCCTGCAGAGGTGCTTGTGTTTTCTCGTGACTCCAAATCACATAAAAAAATCTATACCTGAGAGTCAATAGTGCTCAAATTGGAGAAGCAGAGCAGTATTAACGGCAGGCCTATTTGATCACTTCTGGTTCACAGGAAGGGTGTCCAGGCCTCCCTGACATTAGGCAAATGAGGGGCAAGGGAGAATATTTTGGACACTGTCTTGGGATGCGTCCCGCATGGAAACCTCCAGCCAGAGTTTATGATGAGTGTCTATATTTAACAAGATGAGGGCCATGTGGGAGTGTTTTGGTTTTAATTGTGGTCATTCGTGTGGCGGTTGGAAGAGATGACTGGATCCAAATGGGCTTGAACTATGGTGTCATTCCCCTTAGAGACTGAGTTCTGGAACTTACCTCAGAGAAATATTGCCATGAATTGTGTTGGGATTTAGGAGGCCACGCATGAGAGTCACCCTTGGAAACTGAGATCTAGGCCCAGTGTCGCTTTCCACAGAGCACTGGGAATCTCAGGAGGATATCACACAATTTTATTCTGAAAAACTTGTCAGACATATTTGATAGTCAAAACACACATGGACCTCCATTGTAGACCTCAATGGGCCTTGCTTCATGTGACCTTTTGGCCACTCTTTGGGAAGCCTTGCCTGTGACAGTTCTCCAGAGCTTTCATTGAAATGAGCTTCCTCACCATTAAATAATTTCTGAATGAATTGAAACCCACAGTGTCTCCAACTTCATCCTTGAAAATTGGCTAGATAAATACCATGAAATTTTTGAAATTTCCTTGACCAGGTGGCACTGGAGAACATTTGGATGTCCAGTTGCTGATCATGAGTGTACCAGACAGTGTGTTGATTGACTGGTTTTCATGAAAATGGTGTAGAAAAGAGATGCCAGTCATTTGAAGCCTGTTGAGTAATGGGCCCAGAGCGGGGGTGAGCAAGTGTGTGATAAAACATCTGTGGTGGGGTCATGTGGATCTGCCATTGGCTTCCAAATGGCTTGAGACTGACATGGTGCAGCCAGCAGATCCTGTATGTAAAGACATCTGGTTATATAGAGAGGTTTCAGGGCAATGTTCAAAATCAGGTTTCTATGGTCAAGGGAGCAACCTATGTGGTATACAAGCCCTGTTGGTGCATTCTCCTGCAGACCCTGACCCACCACACGTGAAAGAACTTCCTCCAGCCCTTTGTCCCAGTTGAACTCCTTGTATTTCATGAAGCAAATACCAAACTCCGAGTGCAGTATCAAGAAACGTTTTGAAAAATGGAGGATGACCTAATGGCTTAGCAGTCTACATGGGGAGACACTTAGACCCAGTGGCCATAGTTTACCTACAAAGAGAGAAATCAACACTGCTGCTTCATGTTCATTGGAGAATTATAAACCATGTCCTCCAGGTCACAGATGTGCAGACCAAGCTTTGATTGTCTCACTAGAAAGGAAGCTAAAGCTCCTGACAACAACATATATTTCAAGTGCCCAACCTAGAGGCAGTTTCTCCAGAAGTCTTTAGGCTGGTAAATCTCCATGTTTGTGGAGATTTTACACTTTCCCTTACTTTTGGAAACTCCTCTACCAACTCCAAGGTTGTGAACTCCTGAACATTTTTCATTTCAGATATGCATTCAAAGATTGTCTAACTCTTCTCCTCTAAATGTGTCTTACTTGGGGTGAAGGTAATGTCAAGGCATTGTTCTGAATGAGAGTGGGAAAATTTTTGTGTAGCACACATTTGCATACACATTGATTCATTTTACAATTTTCCATTTGAAATACTGAATTCTTGACACTATCTCATACCCTACTAGACTCTGACTACTAATCCTAATATGATGGAGAAAAATACCCAAACAGAATGAAAATACAAGCAGTTTACAGCAGGCATGGTGTATTGTTGGACTTCCTTTTTGCATGATAGAGGGTAGGTATTCTAAATCTACTCAATTTTTAATTGAAATAGTCCTCCATGTGTTTTTAATGTTAACACATATGTAAATTCCTGTCTTCCTTTCTATGTAGCCTACTCAGCACATGTATTTTTATATGCAAATATAGAATCCTACGTGGTCTCACACGTACATTTTTTTGAGGTGGCTGACTGGGCAGAAACAAGTTGAGAGAAGAGATCTCGTAAACGCTGGTGGAACTGAAAATTAAAACTATGGGTGAGCTTCCCAGTAGAACAATTTATACATAAATCCATGTTCAGTAAAATAAATATATTTTCATCTGTGGATGATATATATTACTGATAAATTACGTTTGGCATATATATTGATACTTTTTAATGTATTTTTGTGTTTTTCTGTATATATATATATATATATATATATATATATATATATATATACACACACACACACACTCTCCAGATTTTATAAAATATGAAATATATGTCTCTTATATACACTCCATCAATTCATTCATGTTCATGTATGTGGATTTATAATCAACTTTTCACAAGATTATTCTCAGAAATATTCATCTACCTGAAATACATATTTGTTTCCCAGTATGAGAACTAACTTCAATCAATGGTGCTTACAAATCCTAATATTTTTACAGTAACAGATCCAGTTTAACATCAATGCAAGTAGATTCCTATGGGACTTAATGTCTATTTTGACCTTTATTTTAATTCAACACTGGTACATTAGTATTTCTTCAGTTTTTGCACATCATAGGACATATATTTCATCCACAAGTTAGCAAATTAATAAGAATTTGTTTCACTTCCTGCTTCAGAACACATGAATTCTTCCATGTTACTTGACTGGTCTTTTCATGAGACTTCTTTCCAAACACATTATTTTCGATTTCCATAATCAATTTTGAAGCTAAACTCACACACTCTTCATGATAAACTATAACATTAATATTACCATTAGATGTAAAACTGGTTGGAATGAATGTATGCATATCAATATAAAATTTCCTGTATATTTTCACATTTCAATTCAATCCATTATTTAAAGTTGGAACCAGTTATGTTATTTATTCACTGTATGGTCTATTAATGCATTATCTCTATATTCATAAACACAGTGTACACCTATTTGTCCCCCCATTACTAATTTGTACCTCTTCAAAATATTGCTCCCAGAAATGGTGGAAGAAATACTGATGTCACCTTATCTATATATACATTTTATCACAGTAATATTCTGGACACAAAAAGCAAAGGTCAAACTCATGATTGTATCAAAGCCTAAATGGAAAGTGAGCATGGATTACCAAAAACAACCATGTCCTGGTTACCTAATGCTCTCAAATGTCAATCCTATTGATGACTATATATTTGTTTCTTCCTAAGATTATATATTCAACCTCAAGCCTGTTGGAAATGTCTAATTCTATCACTCACTTTACACTTTGCCTGATTTCCTAATATCTCTATTGATATCTGCTTTCCTACATATTTTCCCTAGTTCATCATTGTGACTCATACTTCACATATGCTGACATTTACATTCACTCTCTACCCGAAACTCTATTGCTAAAGAACTTTTGGTCCAAATCCTATACTCACTCTTCTTTATAAACCTACTGACTATCTTACTAAACCTACTGACTATCACTTTTTAACTCGATGTTCTCTTCAACAATCAATCATTCAAGGTAAAAGGTCCTATGCCATTTTATATCAATTCATCTGAGACACATGTGCAGAACATAATTCAAACCTAAGTATCCCACTCAAGGGCCCAATGCCCTTCTGGCTTCATATCTTACCTACATTTCTGTTTTCATACTTATATTTCACCTATATATTCTTGTAAATATCACAGGTTCCCAATACCATTATTCATCCGGCAGAGAGATTCCTAACCCAAATCGAACATGTTATTAACCCTAAATATACACTGTTACCTCAATCTAACTTTACAGAAGAGGAGGGACAGAGTTTCTCTTTAAATACCGGAATGTAGGGAATCTTCCACCTGCTGAGAACATCAAAGGTCCATGTAGAAATAATCCCTGGAGAAGATGTAGGCAGCTGTGAAGTTCCCGAGAGAGCAAAAGTCATCTTCCATGGCAAACAACCTGGTGAGGATGAAGGGATGTGTCTGTATCAGCCTCTATCAACTTAATGTAGAGAAGATAGACCAAACCAGGCCTGTGTGAAGAGGTGTTCCCAGGTGCCTATGGTTGATATACCATTCTAACTTTTGAAAGTGTTACAGAAAGTAGGAACAGCCTCCATCTCATGGGCCCTTAGAAGTAACTATTTGGACAAAGTTGTTGCCAAAGCAGTGACCTCATTCAGTTTCTGAAGGAAGTGACCTCACCTCACTTCCTTTCTGATGGAACTCTCTGAACTTGGGATCCAGGAAGAATGGCACCCAGAGCCAGTCGCAGTCCCAGGCCCAGTGGTCTCACTTGCTTCAATTTACCAAGGACAGAGTCAGTCTTTCTTAGTGCCTACAGATGTGAGGATGTTCAAATGCCAGAAAAGCTCTGAAGAGGGGCCTTTCCTGAGAAAGCAGGTAGTGGCTCACCCATGGCTAATGACAACTTCACAGAATTGGCCAAGGAGACCAGATTTGAGACACGACAGGCCATTTGGGGGGAATATAGTATGGCCCACCATTCAGAGGACACTCTGGGTAATCACAGAACTACTTGGAGCAAAGGTGGTGCCTTTGTGGGTGTGGGTGTATGTTCATGGTCTTGTCTCATGTTCTGAGAATAGGTAGGAAAGACTGTTTGTTTGGATTGGCGTGGACTGTTTCTAGTTAGTCGTTTTGCAATGCGAGTGCTTCTATGTCTGTGTATCCCACTGTGTCCGTGGTTGTAGACATTAGAAATAAGAATGCATCAAAGGATGTGTCCTGTCTAGTAGAAAGCTTCCCAGCATTCATCTTGCCCAATTTATAAATGGACTGTGGCTTTTGTTATCAAAGGGCAACACCTGATATCTTCATAAGTTTCTGTTTTCTTTCTGAATTCTGGACACTCTGCAGAATAGCTTCATGGTTTTGTGTCCAAGATATTTACCACCTAAAAGCTCTGTTATATGGCCATGTAGTGGGTAGCTAGTGTGACCAGGAAAGTCTCAGTGGAGAAACCCTGATTTGGGCTTTTTGCTTACCTATTGTTCTGTTGCCCTGAATATCAGGAAGGTATTTACCACAGGCCAATTCTTTGTGAAGCCTGAAGAAAAAAGTTTTCAAATGGAAATGAATGGACATCACCTGTAGCTCTTTGCTTAATTGCTTTGGAAATGGATTTGTCTGAAACAGCCTCTTGGCCCTGTGTGAGGCTGTGGTTAGATTCTCAGCACCTGATGGATCCCATGTGTTCATCCAAAACCAAAATGATCAAAAGAGCAGTCATTGCGGATGAAGTCTCTTGCCTTCCTCTGTAAGGTTCCTGACCTCCATCAAGTGAGAACAGGGATTCTTTGGGTCAAATGCATTCTTTAAAGCCAAGGAGAGGCAAGCCCAAAGGTGCTTGCATTTTCTCATGCTTCCAATTCACATAAAGAATCTAAACCCCACAGTCAGTCGTCCTCAAATTGGAGAAGCAGAGCAGTATTAATGGCACACTATTTGATCACTCCAGGTTCACAGGAAGGTGTTCAGGCCACCCCGACTTTAGGCAAATGAGGGGCAAGGGAGCTAACTTTGGGCACTATCTTGTTCTGCATCCCTCATGGAAACCTCCAGCCAGAGTTTATAATGAGTATCTATATGGAAGAAGATGAGGGCCTTGTGGGAGTGTTTGGGTTTTAATTTTGGAAGTTTGTGTGGCGGTTGAAAAAGATGACTGGCTCTACCTGGTCTTGAACTCTGGTGTGATTCCCTTTAGAGACTGAGTTCTGGAACTGACCTCAGAGAATTATTGCCATGAGTTGTGTTGGGATTTTAGGAGGCCATGAATGACAGTCGCCCTTTGAAACTGAGATCTGTGCCCAGAAAGGCTTTCCACAAGGCACGAGGAATCTCAGCCAGAATATCACATGATTTTATTCTGAAAGACTTGGCAGCCATAGTTGAGAGGCAAAACACACATGATCTCACATTGCAGACCTCAATGGGCCTGGCTTCATGTGACCTTTTGTCGACCCTTTGGGAAGCCTTGCCTGTGAGTGTTCTCCAGAGCTTTCATTGAAATGAGCTTCCTCAACATTTAAAGGTTCCTGAGTGAATTGAAAATCATAGTGCCTCCAACTTCATCCTTGAAAAATGGCTAGAGAAATACCATGGAATTTTTGAAATTTTCATGACCAGGTGGCACTGGAGAACTTTTTGATGTCCATTTGCTGATCATGAGTATACCAGACAGTGCCTTGATTGACTGCGTTTCTTAAAAATGGTGTAGAACAGAGATGCCAGTAAGTTGGAGCCTGCTGAGTAGTGGGCCTAGAACAGTGGTGGGCAGGTGTGTGATAAAACATCTGTGTTGGGGCCATGTAGATCTGCCATTGGCTTCCAAATGGCTTGTAACTGACATGGTGCAGCAAGCAGACCCTTATATGTAAAGGCATCTTGTTATATGGAGAGGTTTCAGGGCAATGTTCAGAATCAGGATGCTATGGTCAAGGGGTCAAACTATGTGAAATAGAAGCCTGACTGCTGCATTCTCCTGCAGACCCTGAGGCACCACATGTGACAGAACTCCCTCCAGCACTCTGACCAAGTTGAACTCCTTGTATTGTGAAGCAAATAACAAACTCCCAGTGCTCTACTAAGAAAAGTAGAGCATGATCAATTAGCTTCACAGTCCACACAGATTGACCCTTAGACTCCAGTTGCCACAGTTTACCTACAAAGTGAGAATTCAGCACTGCTGCCTCATGTTCATTGGAAAATAAGATACCATGTCCCCCAGGTCACATAGATGCAGACCAGTTTTGATGCTCTCACTATAGAGGAAGCTAAAGCTTCGGACCACAACATACATTTTAAGTGCCCAAACTCAGAGGCAGTTTCTCAATATGTCTTTAGGCCTGCAGAGCTCCATGTTTGTGGAGTGTTTACCCTGTCCCTTACTTTTGGAAACTCCTCTACCACCTCCAAGCTTGTGAACACCGAGAATATTCCATTCCAGATATGTATTCACAGATTTTCTAACTCTTCTCCTCTAATTGTGTCTTATTAGGGGAGAAGGTAATGTCAAGGCATTGTTCTGAATGAGAGTGGGAAGATTTTTGTATCACACATATTTGCAAACACAATGGGTTTATTTTCCTATTTTCTATTCGAAATACTGAATCTCTGACACTAATCCATAACCTACTAGACTCTGACTACTAATCCTAATATGATGGAGGATAGTAACCCTAACAGAATGGAAATACAAACAGTTCAGAGAAGTCATGGTGTATACTTGGACTTCCCTTTTGCATTATATGGGGTTGGAGTTATAAATATAGTCAATGTTTATTGAAATATTTCTCCATGTGTTTTTAACGTTAACAAATATGTGAATTCCTCTCCCCTTTCTCTGTCACCTATTCAGCACATGTATTTTTATATGCTCATATAGAATACTACCTGGTATCACACAGACTTTCTTCTGAGGTGGCTGACTTGGCAGATACAAATTGTGAGAAGAGATCACTCCTCCTAAACCCTTTTGGAACTGAAATTTCAACCTATGGGTGAGCCTCCTAGTTGAACAACATTATACATAAATCCATTTTCAGTAAAATGTATTTTTTTGGATATGTGAAGGATATATATTTCATTTTGAATTTCGATTGGCATATATATTGCTACTTTTTAATGTCTGTGAGTGTGTTTCTGTGTGTGTATATATATATATATATATATATATATATATATATATATATATATCACTCTCCAGATTTTTCAAAATATGAAATATATGTGTCTTATTATACACTCCCTAAAATCATTCATATTCACGTATGTGGATTTATAATCAACTTTTCACAAGATTATTCTCAGAAATTCAGATTATTCATTCACCTGAAATACATATTTGTTTCCTAATACTGAAAACTAACTTCAGTAAATGCTGCATACAAAGCATAATATTTCATCATTGCCTGATGGCCACGAATAGAGTGCATCACACCCAGTGTAACGCACCACTGCACAGGTGAATAACGAGATAGAACCACAAAAAACTATCTTGTTAAGAACTTACAGCAAAATGGGGGTGCACCAAAACCTATAAGAAAGATTTTTAGCACTGAGATCTGGTAATTGGGTCTGAAAAACAAGCCAAATGTGCAACCGGAGATCCGGTCTGACTGATCCTCAAAACAATAGAGTGTCTGGGTTCCAATAGACACCCTCCACACCCAACAAATGGCAGGCCCAGAATACAGATTGAACTGCAGAGAAGCATCACTCAGGGGAAATCTAGTCTAGCAGGAGAAACCAGGACTAGCAGGAGAAACCAGGGGACTAGAGGCCAGGCTCTTGTGACTGGGAAGCTGGAGAACACAGAAGCGCAGGTGACAGTCCACCTGCTGTCCGCGTGAGTGGGCGTCTGGAGAACACCGGCGCGCAGGAGACCGACTGCGCCACTGGGTGGCTAGTGATTGCCCACCCGTCAGTGACCTAGAGCTGAAACCAACTGGAGACAGTCCAGTTCCATCCCCGTATTCGAACATTTCGGCAAGGAGCCTGGGCCCGCCAAAGCAGAGGGGTGACGTCACTGGAGCTCGGCCTTCGGAATTCCCTACAAGTGGAATCCACTTTAGCAGACATAGTCTACCAACACAAAGGAGAGACAACAGAGATACACAACACCGAAACAAATCTATAGAATAAAACAGAAACACAGCAATCAAATAGAGCTGGAAAGTAACATGAGCATCATGAAAAAACAAGGGAAAGAAAGGAGTACAAACAATGCAGGACAACTTAATTCTACAGGAGGACCTAGAAGCATCAGAAACAGGGATAGGGAAAGAACTTAAGGCATTCCTAACTCAGATGGAAAGGAATATTAGAGAAGACATGAGGCAGCAAGTCCAAGCAATAAAAGTATATTTTGAAAATGAATTAAACAAACAAACTCAAATGGCAAACAACGAGCTTTACCAGGAGATAGAGATCTTAAAAGAAATCAAACAGTAATACTAGAAATGCAGGAAAGTATTAACCAAATTAAAAACTCAAACGAGAATATTACAAATAGACTAGATCAAGCAGAAGTCAGAATATCAGATAATGAAGACAAAGTTTATCAACTTGAAAAGAATATAATCAACACAGAAAAGAGGCTTAAATCCCACTAGCAATCTATTCAAGAGATATTGGATGTCATAAAAAATGAGAGTCATTGGGATAGAAGAAGGCATAGAGATTCAAACCAAAGGAATGGAGAACATATTAAATAAAATAATTCTAGAAAACATCCCAGAGATGAAAGATGGATCGGATTGTCAAATCCTGGAAGCCTACAGGACCCCAAACATTCAAAATCATAATAGACAAACTCCAAGACATATAATTATGAAGATAGCCAACATACAGAACAAGGAGAGAATATTAAACACTATAAGAGAAAGGAGGCAGATTACATTCAGGGGAAAACCAATTAGGTTAATGACTGATTTTTCATCACAGACTTTGAAAGCGAGAAGATCCTTGAACAATGTATTTCAAATGCTGAAAAATAATGGATTCCAACCAAGAATACTGTATCCAGCAAAATTAAGGTTCAGATTTGAAAACGAAATTAAAGTCTTTCACAATAAACAAAAGCTAAAAGAATTCGCAGCCAGAAAACCAGCACTGCAAAGCATTTTGAGCAAAATACTACAAGAAGAGGAATTGATAAATAGTGCCGAAAACTAACAGCAGGAGGTATCTCAGTAAAGGGGGAGGAAAATAACCAAAAAAGTAAAAACTAGCCAAACTAAAACATAATAAATAAATAAACATGATTGGAAGAACAAATCATATTTCAATTGTAACCTTAAATGTTAATGGATTATATTCACCAATCAAGAGAATGGGCTAGTAACCTGGATCAAAAAAAATAAATCCAACAATATGCTGCCTTAAGGAGACTCATATGATAGGAAAAGACATACACAGGGTGAAGGTAAAAGGTTGGGAAAAATCATACCACTCACATGGCCCTCAGAAGCAAGAAGGAGTGGCCATACTCATGTGGAATAAAATCAACTTCAAACCTAAGTTAATCAAAAGGGATAAAGAAGGACACTATATTCTGTTAAAAGAAACCATCCACCAACAAGACATAACAATTATGAATTTGTATGCACCAAGCAATGGAGCTGCAATGTTCATAAAACAAACTCTCCTCAAGTTCAATAGCCAAATAGACTACAACACAATAATTATGGGTGACTTTAAGACACCACTCTCGGCATTAGACAGATTCTCTAGACAAGAACTGAATAAAGAAACTATCAAACTCAACAGCACAATTTGTAACCTAGACTTGAACGACATATATAGAATATATCAGCCATCATCAAGTGGATACACGTTCTTATCAGTTTCACATGGATCCTACTCAAAGATAGACCATATATTATGCCATAGGGCAATTCTTAGTAAATATAAAAGCATGGAGATTATACCATGCACTATATCTGATAATAATGGAATGAAACTGGAAATCAATGATGAATGAAGGAAGGAAAAATCCTACATCACATGGAAAATGAACAACATGCTACTGAATGATCACTGGGTTACAGAAGACATAATGGAGGAGATAAAAAAAATTCTTAGAGACAAATGACAATACAGACACAACATACCAGAATCGATGGGACACAATGAAAGCAGTTTAAGAGGGAAGTTCATTTCTTGGAGTTCTTTCCTCAAAAAAAGAAAAAAATCAACAAATAAATGAACTCACACTACACCTCAAAAACCTAGAAAAGGAAGAGCAAAACAACAGCAAATGTAGTAGAAGACAAGAAATAATTAAATTTAGAGCAGAAATCAACAAAATTGAAACAAAAAAAAAATTTAAAAATTTGATAAAACTAAAAGTTGGTTCTTTGAAAAAATAAATAAGATTGACAGGCCCACAGCCATGCTAATGAAGAGAAGAAGAGAGAGAACTCAAATTACTAACATACGGGATGAAACAGGCAATATCACAACAGACACTACAGAAATACAGAAGATAATTAGAAAGTATTTTGAAACACTATATTCCAATAAAATAGAAGATAGTGAAGATATCGATGAATTTTTTAAGTCATAAGATCTGCCCAGATTGAGTCAGGAAGACACACGCAATTTAAACAGACCAATAACAAAGGAAGAAATGAAAGAAGCCATCAAAAACTACCAACCAAAAGAAGCCATGGACCGGATGGGTATACAGCGGAGTTCTACAAAACCTTTAAAGAAGAATTAATACCAATATTTTTCAAGCTATTTCAAGAAAAACAAAAAGAAGGAGCTTTTCCAAATTTATTCTATGAGGATAAATCACCCTGATCCCGAAACCAGACAAAGACACTTCAAAGAAAGAAAACTACAGACCAATATCTCTAATGAACTTCGATGCAAAACTTGTCAATAAAATCCTGGCGAATCGAATACAAAAGCATATCAAAAAAATTGTGCACCATGATCAAGTAAGATTCATCCGTGGGATGCAAGGCTTGTTCAATATACGGAAATCAATAAATGCCATTCACCACATCAATAGACATAAAGACAAGAACCATATGATCATCTCAATAGATGCAGAAAAAACATTTGACAAAGTTCAGCATCACTTTATGTTCAAAACACTAGAAAAACTAGGGATAACAGGAACTTACCTCAACATTGTAAAAGCTATATATGCTAAACCTCAGGCTAGCATCATCCTAAATGTGGAAAAACTGAAGGCATTCCCTCTAAAATCTGGAACAAAACAGGGATGCCCTCTATCACCACTTCTATTCAATTTAGTTCTTGAAATACTAGCCAGAACAATTAGACAGACAAAAAAAATTAAAGGCATAAAAATAGGAAAAGAAGTATTTAAATTATCGCTATTTGCAGATGTCATGAAAATATATTTAACAGACCCCAAAGGGTCTACAATGAAATGGCTAGAGTTAATAAATGAATTCAGCAAAGTGGCAGAATATAAAATTAACACGCATAAATGAAAGGCATTCCTGTATGTCAGCAACACAACTTCTGAAATGGAAATGAGGAAAACCACTCCATTCACAATATCCTCAAATAAAATAAGATACTTGGGAATCAACCTAACAAAAGACGTGAAAGTTTTATATACTGAAAACTACAGAACCCTAAAGAGAGAGAGAGAAGAAGATCTTAGAAGATGGAAAAACAAAAGACCCAGAATAGCAAAAGCAACTCTAAACAGAAAATATGAATCTGGAGGTATAGTGATACCAGAGTTCAAACTGTACTAAAAGCAATAGTAACAAAAACAGCGTGGTACTGGTAACAAAATAGGCAGGTGGAACAATGGTACAGAATAGAGGACACAGAAACCAATCCTCAAAATTACAACTTTCTTATATTTGAAAAAGGGGCTAAAAGCATGCAATGGAAGTAGGATAGCATCTTCAAACAATGGGGTAGGGAAAATTGGGGAAAGGTGGGGCAAGGGAGAGAAGTGAACAACAGCAGATGAGGTAGAGAAAGAAGATGGGAGGGGATGGGAGGGGGTATAGTAGGGGATAGTAGGGGATAGGAAATGTAGCAGAATACAACAGTCACTAATATGACATCATGTAAAAATGTGAATGTGTAACCGATGTGATTCTGCAACTCGTATTTGGGGAAAATTGGGAGTTCATAACCCAATTGAGTCAAATGTATGAAAGATGATATAGGATGAGCTTTGTAATGTTTTGAACAACCAATAAAAAATAAATAAATAAAGGTTTAAAGTTGAGTGGGAAGAAATCAGCTAAAAAAGATTTGAGATGCATTCATTTTGCTAAGCAGAAACTTTGTTTTGTGTACTTGTAACTATCACAAATTTATTTTACCAGAAAACTGGCTTTTAAAAATGCACATAATTGAGATTAAAGGATAATCCACTTACCTTCAAGAAAAACTCATAGCATTTCCTATATTTTTCATATTTTATTTTTTTGTGAATATTTTGTCATGGACCAGGTCTAGACTTAGGCTATTCTTCCAGAATACTACCTCATCTGACAAGTTGGTACAATGTGTTGGATTGTTCTTTTCATCTTTTATTTAATAGTTTCTAGATGATAATGTGTATTTTTCCATATGTTTGTTTGGACATACATACCCAACTATATCTTTGCATTTTCTGTTTTACTGGGGAAGAGACTCATCAAAAGCTCTTTATTATATGTATCAACAATCAAACAATTAGAGCATGCAATTATACATAATTTTGCATGAAAATATTTTTGTACCATTTTTATAAAGATTTAGAATTATTAATACTGTCCCTACTGTAATTAGTAACTCCTTACAAAAAGAATTAATCAATTGACTTTATATCAATTATGAATATGAAAATTACTAAAATAAGTATTTGGCAATTAATATGCAATTGATAGAAAGTGAAATCACAAGAAAGCCATTTAAAATGTCAGTGCATATGGTCCTTAAATAATAGGTTGTTCAAAAAAAAATTCTCTAACTCAAAAGAGTTAATATGCCATATTACAGCTAAATGTGATATAAAAACCTTAAATTATCAGTATTGATAAATAAGAATGATACCTGTTTACTTAAATATGTTTATTTGATTTTCACTGTAAGATGTTAATTCTGGAAGACTTGAGAATTAAGAAAGACTTGGTCTATATTATTTCTAACAGGCTAATCAAAGTACTTTTAAATATATATGTATATATATATATATATATATATATATATATATATATATATATATATATGTAACACATATGCATGAATATAGATACATATGCATAATAAATGTATTGTAATATATTTATCAGGTGGTTATAATTTTTAAATTTTCTCAAGAAAAGAATGACTATAAAAAACAGTTTTAAATGTAAATTTCATAGCATAGTACTGTTTGTAATGCTATGAGAGAAAAATACTTATGGAGGGAAAATGAAAAAGGAAGAGAGAGAAGGGGGAAAATGAGGAAGAAAGTGAGTAAAGAAGAGGGAGAGGAGTGTTTGATGAAAAGATAAAAGTGGAGGGGCTGGGTTTGTGACTCAGTGTTAACATGCTTGTCTAGCATGTGTGAGGCAGTGGGTTATATTCTCAGCACCACATACGAATAAATAAAATGAAGGTCTATCAACAACTGAAAAAATAAAAAAGGAGAAATATTACCAAAATTCCAAGATTTTATGAATGTTAAATACAAAAAAATTATGTTGCATAGCCTTATGTAAATTCTAGACTCCCCAAAATAATCATTAAATGCTAGATTATTAGTGTTATAACTAAAAATCCATTGCTCTTTCTTCTACATTCTGTGGCATGCTAGTGCTAAAATAAATTGTATTATAACACCAAAATAAAATTCTAATATTTATACAGTAACTGACCCAGTTTAACATCAATGCAAGAAGATTCCTATGTGATATAATGTGTATTTTGACGTTCATTTTTATTCAACACTGGTACATTACTATTTCTCCAGTTAATGCACATCATAGGATGTATATTTCATCCACAATTTAGCAAATATATACACATTTGTTTTGCTTTCAATCACTTTTGCTTCAGAACACATGTATTCCTCCATGTTTCTTGACTTCTCTTTTTGTGACACTTCTTTCCAAACACATTATTTTCGATTTCCATTATCACTTTTGAAGCAAAACTGACACACCCGTCATGATAAAACATAACACTAATATTACCATTAGATGTAAAACTGGTTTAAATGAATGATTGTACATCAATATAAGATTTCTTGTATACTTTCAGATATCAATTCAATCCATTATTCAAAGTGAAACCAGTTATATCATTTATTCACAGTATGGTCTATTCATGCATTGTCTATATATTGATAGACACATGGTACACCTCTGTGTACTCCCAACAATAATTTCTATATCTTCAAAATATTGCTCCCAGAAATGGTGGAAAAAATATGCATGTCAACTGATCTACATATACATTTTATCACAGTAATATTCTGGACACAAAATGCAAAGGTCACACTTATGACTGTCCCAAAGCCTAAATGGAAAGTGAACATGGATTACTAAAAACATCCATGTCCAGGTTGCCTAATGCTCTCAAATGTCAATCCTATTGGTGATTACATATGTGTTTCTTCCTAAGACTACATTTTCAATCTCACCCTGTTGAAACTGTCTAAACCTCTCACTCATTTTATAATTTGCCTGATTTCCTACTCTCTATTCACATCTGCTTTCCTACTTTTTTCCCCAGTTCATCATTGTGACTGACTCTTCACATGTGCTGACATTTATATTCAATCTCTACCAGAAACCCTATTGCTAAAGAACTTTTGGTCCATATTCTATACTCAATCTTCTTCGTAATCCTACCGACTATATTCCTAATCCTAGCAAAAATCCCTTTTTTAACTGGATGCTCTCTTCTACATTCAATCATCGAAGGTACAAGGATCTATGCCATTGCATATCAATTTATCTGAGACATATGTGCAGAACATAATTCAAAGCTAAGTATCCCACTCAAAGGCCAAATTCCCTTCTAGGATTCAAATCTTACCTAGATTTATATTTCAATACTTATATTTCACCTATATTTTCATGTAAATATCGCAGGTTTCCAATAACATTGTTCATCAAGCAGAATGATTCCTAACCCATATTGAACATGTTATTAATCCTAACCATACACTGTTCCTCAATCTAACTTTACAGAAGAGCAGAGACAGAGTTGGTATTACAATACAGGAATGTATGGATCTTCCACCTGCTGAGAACCTCAAAGGTCCATGTAGAAATAATCCCTGGAGAATGTGTAGGATGCTATGAACGACCTGAGAGGGCAAAAGTCATCTTCCATGGCAAAAAAACATGGTCAGGATAAAGGGTTGTGTCTTAATCAGAATCTCTCTTCTTAATGTAGAGAAGATGGACCAAACCAAGCCTCTGTGGAGAGCTGTTCCCCAGTACCTATGGTTGATATACCATTCTAACTTATAAAAATGTCAGAGGAAGTAGGTGCAGCCTTCATCTCATGGGACCCTTGGAAGCATCTGTTAGGACAAAGTGGTTGCCAAGGCTGTGACCTCATTCAGTTCCTGAAGGAAGTGACCTACCTCACTTTCTTGGTGATGGAATCTCTGAACTTGGGATCCAGGAAACCAGGCACACAGAGCCAGTCCCAGTACCAGTCCCAGTGGTCTCACTTGTTTGGATTTACCAAGGACAGAGTCAGTCTTTCTTGGTACCTACTGATGTGAGGATGGCCAAATGCCAGAAAAGCTCTGAAGAGGGGCCCTTCCTGAGAAAGCAGAAAGTGGCTCACCAATGGATCCTCACAACTTCACAGAGTTGGCCAAAGAAAACAGATCTGAGACAAGACAGGCCATTTTGGGGTAACATAGTATGGCCCACCATTCAGAGGACACACTGTATAGTCACAGACCTACTTGGGGAAAGGAGGTGCCTTTGTGGGTGTGGGTGTGAGTTTTTAGTTCTGTCTCATTTTCTGAGAATAGGTGGAAAAGGCGGGTTTTTTTTGGTTTGGTGTGGACTCTTTATAGTAGGTCGTTTGACAAGGTGAGTGTTTCTTTATCTATGTATTCCACTGTGTCCATGGTTGAAGACATTAGAAAAGAGAATGCATCAAGGATGTGTCCTGTCTATTAGGAAGCTTCCCAGCATTCATCCTGCCCGATTTATTAATGGACTGTGGCTTGTCTTATAGATGTGCAACACCTACTAAATTCCTAAGTTCAGGTTTTCTTCCTAAATTCTGGCCACTCTCCAAAATAGTCTTATGGATTTGTGTCCAAGATATGTACCCCTCCAAGTTCTGTGACATGGCCATGTACTGGATAGCTGAAGGAAATGGGAGCATCTCAGAAAACACAGATATCAGTGTGACCAGTAATGTCTCAGTGGAAAAACCCTTCTTTTGGCCTTTTGCTTACCTATTGATCTGTTGACCTGAATGTCAGGAGGTCTTTGCCTCAGTCCACCCATTTGGGAAGACTGATGAAAACTGTTTTCAAATGGAAATGCATGCGCATCACCTGTCGCTCTTTGTTTAATTGCTTAGGATAAGGATGTGTCTGATTCAGCCTCTTGGACCTGTGTGATGCTGTGGCTTAGATTCTCAGCACCTCATGGATCTAAAGAAAGATTCCATGTGTGTATCCAAAACAAAAATGGTAAAAAACCACGCTGACTTTAGGAAAATAAGTGGCAAGGGAGCTCTTTTGAACACTGTCTTGGGCTGCGCCCCTCATGGAAAACTCCAGCAAGAGGTTATGATTAGTGTCTATATGGAAGAGGATGAGGGCCTTGTGGGAGTGTTTTGGTTTTAATTGTGTTTATTTGTGTGGTGGTTGAAAGTGATGACTGGGTCCACCTGGGCTTGAACTCTGGTGTGATACCCTTAGAGACTGAGGTCTAGAACTGACGTCAGAGAAGTATTGCCATGAATTGTGTTGGGGTATTAGGAGGCCATGCAAGAGAGTCGCTCTTGGAAACTGAGATCTTGGACCAGGGTAGCTTTCCACAGAACACTGGGAATCTCAGCCAGGATATCACATGATTTCATTCTGAAAGACTTGGCAGCAATAGTTGAGAGTCAAAACTCACATGGACCTCATATTGTAGACCTCAATGGGCCTGGCTTCATGTGACTTTTTGGTCACTCTTTGGGAAGACTTTCCTCTGAGAGTTCTCCAGAACTTTCATTGAAATAAACTTCCTCAACATTTAATGGTTCCTGAATAAATTTAAACCCACAGTGCCTCCAACTTCATCCTTTAAAAATGGCTAGATAAGTACCATGACATTTTTTAAATTCCCATGACCAGATGGCACTGGAGTAACTTTGGATCTTATGCTGTTGATCATGAGTGTACAAGACAGTGCCTTGATTGACTTGGTTTCATGAGAATGGTGTAGAACAGAGATGCCAGTAATTTGGAGACTGCTGAGTTGGGGCCTAGAGCAGTGATGTGCAGGTGTGTGATAAAACATCTGTGTTGGGGCCATGTGGATCTGCCATTGGCTTCCAAATGGCTTGTGACTGACATGCTGCAGCCAGCAGACCCTTATATGTAAAGGCATCTTGTTATATGGAGATTTTTCAGGGCAATGTTCAGAATCAAGTTGCTATGGTCAAGGGGGCAAGGATGTGCGATAGAAGCCTGGTTGGTGCATTTATATGCAGACCCTGACACACCACATGTGACAGAAATCCCTCCAGCACTGTGCCCCAGTTGAAATCCTTGTATTTCAAGAAGCAAATACCAAACTCCAAGTGCAGCAGCAAGAAACACCACGAAAACTGGAGGATTACCAACTGGGTTCACAGTCCAAACAGGGAGACACTTAGCCCCAAGTTGCCACAGTTTACCTACAAAGAGAGAATTCAGAACTGCTGCCACATGTTCATTAGGAAAATAAGAAACAACATCCTCCAGGTCACATAGATGAAGACCCAGCTTTGATGGTCTCACTACAAAGAAAGCTAAAGCTTCTGACAACAACGTATATTTCAAGTGCCCAACCTCAGAGGCAGTTTCTCAAGAAGTCTTTAGGCAAGCAGAGCTCCATGTTTCTGGAGTGTTTACCCTTTCCCTTACTTTTGGAAACTCCTCTACCACCTTCAAGGTTGTGAACTCCTGAGCATTTTCCATTCCAGATATGTATTAACAGATTTTCTAATTCTTCTCCTCTAATTGTGTCTTACTTGGGGCGAAGGTAATGTCAAGGCATTTTTCTGGATGAGAGTGGAAAGATTTTTGTTTAGCATATGTTTGCATACACATTGGATTCATTTTCCTATTTTCCATTTGAAATACTGAATCCCTGACACTAACCCATACTGTACTAGAATCTGACTACTAATCCTAATATGATGGAGAAAAAGAATCCTAACAGAAAAGAAATAGAAGCTGTTCAGAGAAGGCATGGTATATATTTGGACTTGCCTTTTGCAAGTAGGTGTTATAATTCTAGTCAATTTTTAATTGAAATAGTCCTCCATGTGTTTTTAAAGTTAACTAATATGTGAATTCCTGTCTCCCTTTCACTGTAGACTATTCAGCACATCTATTTTATATGCACATAAAGAATCCTACCTTTTATCACGTGTATATTTTTGTGCGGTAGCTGATTTGGCAGATACAAATTTTGAGAAGAGATCACTCCTCCTAGATGCTGTTGGAACTGAAAATTGAACCTATGGGTGAGCTTCCTAGGAGAACAACATTATACATAAATCCCTGTTAAGTAAATTGAATATTTTTAGATCTGTGAATGATGTATATTTCATGGTGAATTTGGATTGGCATATATGTTGCTACATTTTAAAATTTGTGTGTGTGTGTGTGTGTGTGTATACACACATACACACTCTCCAGATTTTTCAAAATATGAAATATATGTGTCTTATTTACACTCCCTAAATTCATTCATGTTCAAGTATGTGGATTTATAATCAACTTTTCACAAGATTATTTTCAGAAATATTCATCCACCTGAAATTCATATTTGTTTTCTATTACTGAAAACTAACTTCAGTGAATGGTGCATACGTATCCTGTTGATAGTCACAGCCGAAGGGGCCACAGCAAACTTCCAGGTGCCAGCAAACTTTCAGCTGCAGGCTGATGATTGGCTCACAGCGGCCTTAGCAACTTCTAGCTCATTGTCTCCTCTGTGGTGATGCTCATTGGAGATGCTCATTGAGATGTTTCCCCGCCTTTCAGACTTCCAGCTTATGATTGGCTCACAGCAGCCCCAGCAACATCTAGCTGATTGGCTCCTCTGCGGTGATGCTTATTGGGCTGTTTCCCTGCCCATTCAGACCATGGAGCTGCTCATTGGGGGACTTTTTTGGCTCTGCCCACGTGACCCAGCCAATCTGCCTCAAGAGCAGGAGGATTGTGAGAAGTGGATAGAGGCTTTTGTGGGAGGGAGAGGCTTTTGGGAAGCTGGTGTTGGGAGTTGGGGTTCTGAGGATTTTTCCTGAGAGGCTGTTTTGCTTGGCGTGTGTGGTTCTAAAAATAAAGTTAGTTTCTTTTGACAAGTGGATTCTGATTGTGCCCAGCCAGACAGCGGCATTTGGTGGCTCATATGGGGAGCGACTGAGGGTAACTGATAAGGTAAACTGCTCGCTCTTGAGGGCAGGGCGAGAGGATGGGTAGCCATTTTATGATTCCTATTTTGTTTTAAGTTGCCTGTCCCTGGAGATAAGTGAGATGGAAGAAAAACTGCTCACATCTGAGGAAAAACTATTTGTGTCTGAGGAACAGATAGGGAGAAAGGCTATAATAATTTTTTGTTGTTCCATTTTTATTTCGTTCTATCTCTTTTTTTGTTTGGTGTTATCTTGTTGGTTTGTATTATAGTAGAAATATGGGATCAAAAATTAGTAAAAAACAAACCAAAAAAGTGTTAAGTAAATTGTTAGAGGAAGGAGGCATCCCAGTAAAATCAAGAACAGTCATGGCAATTGTTGATACAATACAAAAATGTAGACCATGGCTTTTTAAGGAGGAGTTGTTAAATATATCACAATGGAACCATCATGGTGCAGATTTAAAAAGAATAGAAAAGAAAAGCCCAGGGATTCTGCCAGTTGGCACATTGCCATTGTGGACATTCATATCTTGTTTGCTTAGTTCAAAGCCTTCAGTTCAGTCAATGGTAGAGGAAGAAGAAGACATATTGATTCAAGTAAAACAGAAGGTGTCTCAAGTTAGTCAGACAGAAGAAAAAATTCAAGTAAAAGAGAAGGTCTCTCGAGCTTGTCAGATAGAGGAAACTATTCAAGTAAAAGAGAACGTCTCTCGAACTAGTCAGACAGAGGAAAAAATTCAAGTAAAAGAGAAGGCCTCTAAAGCTAGTTAGACAGAGAAAGAAAGTGTAAAACAGTAAAAAACATCAGGGGAAATTTACAACAGGAGACTGCTACTAACACCTTTCTATCACCAGATGACATAAGTGTCCAACTAACAAGGCCACTTTCTTATGCTGGGAGGCCCCCAACTCCCGCAGTTGATAGTTAGGATCCTGAGACAAGATCTCAAATATTAACATGCCCTGTATTTGAGGGAGGAGGGCAGCGTGTTTACCATGCTTTAAATTTCAAAACAGTGAAGCAGCTAAAAGAGGCTGTAACAACCTATCGTCCTCAAGCACCCTTCAATGTAATCATGGTCGAATCCATTAACAACTTGAACATGAAGCCAGTGGATTGGGCTAATATGTGTAATGTTGTGCTAAATGGAGCACAATGCATGTTATGGAAGGTTGCCAATGAGGAATGTTGAAAGGAGACAGCTAGGCGAAATGCAGGAGCTGGTTATCCTCAGAGAAATCTAGATATGTTGTTAGGAAAGGGACCTTATGAAGATCAGCCGCAGCAAATTGCATATGATCATGGTGTATGTGCAGAAATTGGTGTAGATGCAATTAAGGCATGGAAGACTTTACAAGAACATGGAGGTTTACAAGGTCAATTATCTAAGGTAATACAAGGAGCTAATGAACCTTATGCTGAATTTGTAGATAGGCTTATTCAAAGAGCTACCAGAGTTTTTGGGAATACAGAACAAGCAATGCCATTACTAAAACAACTGGCTTATGAGCAAGCGAATCGTTGTTGCAGAGATATCATTAGACCATGGAAAAATGAAGATTTAAACACATTGATTTAATTATGTAGAGACATTAATGAACAAGAGCAAGTCATGGCAGCTGCAGTAAAACAGGCTTTAGTTGCCAGATACATTAATGAACAAGGGCAAATTGTGGCAGCTACAGTAAAACAGGCTTTAGATGCCAGACCAAGAACATGCTACCAATGTAAAGAAACAGGACATTTTAAAAGGAATTGGCCCATAGAAGGAGGGTTTAACAATATTAGGTATCAAAGGAGTAGAATACCAGGTATTTGGCCACAATGCCATAGAGGGAGACATTGGGCTAATGAGTGCTGTTCTCAAACCACCATAGAGGGTACTCAATTATCAAAAAATGAACAAGGACCAGGTGTTTATCCACGATATCATGGAGAAAGGCATTGGGCTCAATTGCCAAATAAATGGACAGGGGGTTCCAATGCTCCGGGGCCCCAAACCACAAATATACAGAGCACTGGAGGAACCCAGCAACCCCAACAGGGTAGTGCCCAGGACACATTGTCCATCAGATCCCTCATCAGACAAACCAGAGGGAGCACAGTGTTGGACATCTGTGCCTCTGCCAGATCAGTACTAACTCCAGAGATGGGAGTTCAAATCATTCCCACAGGGGTAAAAGGACCTCTTCCCAAAGGAACCATGGGCTTATTATTGGGATGCAGCTCTTCTACTCTAAAAGAACTTATGATAAGTCCTGGGGTGATTGATCCCGATTATGAAGGTGAAATAAAAATTATAGCCAGTTCTCCAAAGGACATATCAGTAATTTCACAAGGAGATAGAATAGCACAGTTACTAATAATACCCAGCCTATATGATAAATTTTCCAGTCGTACTGTAGAAAGATGTTCCAAGGGATTAGGCTCCACAGGTGTAGATTTGGCTATGCTTTCTTTAAATTTAGATTCTCGCCCCATGCTAAAACTAAATATTCAAGGGCATGAATTGAATGGGCTACTGGATACAGGTGCAGACATTAGCATCATCTCTCGTCAAGAATGGCAAAAACATTGGCCATTACAACAAGCCACTCAAACGCTTCGAGGCCTATAAGTGGCGACTAATCCCCATAGAAGTAAAATGGTATTAGATAGGAATGATCCTAAAGGATGTGAAGGAACTATACAGCCATATGAATTGGATCATCCTCCCATAAATTTATGGGGACGAGATGTCCTAGATCAATTAGGTTTGACATTAACAAATAACATCAACCAAAATGCAGCCACTATTATGACTAGACAAGGTTTTAGGAAAGAAAAAAGATTAGAAAAACAAGAATAAGTCATAGCAGCACCAATACAAATACATCAAGGAACAGAGAGACATGGGTTGGATTTTCAGAAAGGGCCACTGAGACAATAAAAATTACCTGAAAATCAGAAAGACAGTATGGGTTCCTCAGTGGCCCCTGACTGAAGAAAAGATACAAGCAGTCCATGACCTGGTAAAACAACAATTAGCAGAAGGACATATACAACCGACTGTATATCCCCAAAATACTCCCATTTATGTCATCAAAAAGAAATCTGGTAAATGGAGACTATTGCAAGATTTTAGAGCCATTAATAATGAGATGGTTATTATGGGACCTGCTCAATCAGGGATTCCTCAATTGTCTGCTTTGCCAATAACCTGGTATGTTTTAGTTATAGATATTAAATATTGTTTTTTTTTCAATTATAATTCATCCTAAGGATAGTCCAGGTTTTGCTTTTACTATCCCTGCACTGAATCATGAAGGTCCTGATCAGAGATATGAATGAAAAGTACTCCCTAAAGGGATGGCTAACAGCCCAACTATGTGTCATATTTATGTTAACAAAGTAATCCAGCCACTTAGAAATCAAAATTCTGAACACAAATATTTCACTATATGGATGATGTATTATTAGCACACAAAGCTAAAAACACATTGCTAGAAAGTTATGCCACACTTACAAACTTATTAAAAATTATAATGTAGAGATAGCAATAGATAAAGTACAATTAAATTTTCCAATTAATTTTTTAGGAGTTCTGTTATCCTCAACCATGGTCAGTCCACCAAAAATTCAAATACGAGTAGATCAACTCAAATCACATAACGACTTTCAAAAGTTATTAGGAGATATTAATTGGATAAGGCCTTATCTAGGTATACCAACAGGAGAGTTGGGACCTTTATTTGATATCCTAAAAGGTCTATCAGATAAAAATTCACCCTGCATGTTAACACCTGAAGCAAGAAAGGCAATAAAAATCAATGAAACATATATGGAAAATATGCATTTGGATAGAATTGATATAAGTTTGCCTTTATTATTTATTGTACTACCAACAAAAAATATTCCTACAGGAGTATTTTGGCAAGAAGGTCCATTATTATGGATACATTTATCTTATTCTCCTTACACTATTCTTACTAGGTATCCTGAGGCTTTAGGATAATTAATACTCAAAGGAATTAAAGCAGCAAAGGGAGTGTTTGGAATTTCTTCCAATAAAATTTTTACTCCATATACTCTGAATCAAATTGATGAGTTAGCTAATGAGTTAAATACTTGGGCAATAATCATGGTCCAATCTAATGTTTCATTTGATAACCACTTACCATCTAACCCTTTATTTTCTTTTTGGTCATCGCATCCTGTAATTTTTCCAAAATTGAGAAGAAAAACACTTATCATGAATGCTTCAAATATATTCACTGATGTATCAAATAATGGTACAGCAGCAATAGTTATACCTGATAAAACTTATAAATTTTTAGTACCCAAACAATCAGCTCAAAAGGTAGAGCTTAATGCAGTATTACAAGCTTTTGAGATATTTAAATATTCTGTATTTAATTTATTTTCCGATAGTCAGTATATAGTTAATGCTATAGTATCCCTTAAAGTTGCTGGTAAGATTTCTCCTTTCTCTACTGTTTTCTCTTTATTTTCCAATATAAAAAGTCTAATCTGGGACAGAAAAGATCTATTCTTTATAAGACATATCAGGGCACATCCAAAAAGAAGATGATTTGACTCAAGGCCTTATCAGCTGATATCCAAAATTCCAGTTTGACTAACCTTACATCTGAGATAGAACCAGGATGCTTTTTTCATTATCTATTTTATTATTGCCCTTTCCCACATTCTATTTTGTTTTTTGAGCTCATACAGACCTAGTTTAATGTTTTGCTGATCAGTTCTATTTTTTGACAAAAGAGTTTTTGAACATTGCAATGGAGATTTCACGTGTAAAAAGTTATAAGGCCTTTACTATTAGGTTATGTGTTGTATGTATTATATTATGTGTGCACACTTGTGTTTTGTGTTATATGTTTGAATGTTCGTATGTCCATATATGATATATGATGAGCGCTCATAAAAAAAATGGATCCAAATATTTTTTTATTCACATTATTTAAATGGTTTAATTTAAATTGGGTAAAGAGCTGTTGAGGTTTGTTTTAAAATTTGAAAAAAAGGAGGTTAACAGATCTGTTTCCTTTCTTTCACCTTTCCTTTTCATTATATTTAATAATTATCTTCAAGACAATGTAAATAGTTAAGAAAATTGTTTTCTTTCAGTGCCTTCTGGAATGTTACATAATTTTTCTTTAGCCATTATTGCCAAAATTCCTATCTTCATCCCAGTGCTGGTGAAATCAAAGATAAAACCAATCTACAGCTTCTGCAATAGCCATCACTGAAATGCTTGCAGAACTTGCCTAGACACATTGAGAACTCTCCTGTATGCATTGTAAACTACCTGTTTGTGCAGCGACTTGTGGTAGTGTTCGGGTATATTTGCTGATGATGTCATCGGTGGTACAATTTTTCCAAAAGGAGCTGTCAATTGGCTTGGTGTATCTTCCTCTCTTCTGTGTGTCATTATCGTCCAGCTAATGTTTGGGGGCCATTAGAGGTGAGGCAAAGAACCTCACCACCCCCCGGTGGTACAAAGACCTCTCCACAGGTGTTGCTGTAAACTGGACCGGTAGTCAGTGATGGGTAAGATCCAATTGCAATGGTACCAACTTAACGGGTAAGGACCATATGTACTATTGGACAACCTAAGGCAGGCACTGTCCCTAAGCCACATGTGTGTTGTTTAAACAGAGAGGGGGAGATGTTGAGAGCCACATCCGAAGGGGCCCCAGCAAAATTCCAGAAGCCAGCAAACTTCCAGCTGCTGGCTGATGATTGGCTCACAGCAACATCTAGCTGATTGGCTTCTCTGCGGTGATGCTCATTGGGCTGTTTCCCTGCCCTTTCAGACCACGGAGTTGCTCATTAGGGGACTTATTTGGCTTTGCCCACATGACCTAGCCAATCGGCCTCAAGAGCAGGAGGATTGTGGGAGGTGGAGAGAGGCTTGTGTGGGAGGAAGAGGCTTTTGGGAAGCCAGTGTTGGCAGTTGGGGCTCTGAGGGTTTTTCCTGAGAGGCTGTTTTGTTTGGCGTGTGTGGTTTTAAAAATAAAGTTAGTTTCTTTTGACAAGTGGCTCCTGATTGTGCCCAGCAAGATTGCAGCATTATCCTAATATTTCTACAGTAACTGCCCCAGTTTAACAGCAATGCAAGTAGACTCTTATGGGACATGATTTGTATTTTGATGTTCATTTTTATTCAACACTGGTACATTACTATTTCTTCAGTTTATGCACATCAGAGGGTATATATTTCTTGCACAAGTTGGCAAATTTATAGGCATTTGTTTCACTTTCAATCACTTCCTGCTTCAGAACACATGCATTACTCCAGGTTTCTTAACTGGTCTATTCGTGAGACTTCTTTCCAAACATATTATTTCCGATTTTCTTTATAATTGTTTAAGCAAAACTCACACACCCTTCATGATAAACCATAACTATCATTTCACAATTAGATGTATAACTGTTTGGAATGAATGATTGTATATCAATATAAGATTTCTTATATATTTTCTGATATCAATTCAATTCATGATTTAAAGTGGAACCAGTTATATTATTTATTCACAGTATGGTCTATTCATGCATTATCTATATTCATAGACACAGGGTACACCTCTTTGTACCCCCAATACTAATTTATACGTTTTCAAAATATTGCTCCCAGTAATAGAGGAAGAAATACTCATGTCACCTGATCTAAATATGCATGTTATCACAGTAATATTCTGGACGCAAAATGCAAAATTCACACGTGTGATTGTACCAAAGCCTAAATGGACACTGAACATGGATTACTAAAAACATCCATGTCCAGCTTGCATAACGCTCTCAAATGTCAATCCTATCGGTGACTACATATTTGTTTCTTCCTAATATATTCAACCTCAAAACTGTTGAAAATGTCTAATACTATCACTCACCCTGTACTTTGCCTGTTTTCCTAATGTCTCTATTGATATCGGCTTTCCTACATATTTTCCCCAGTTCATCATTGTGACTGACCCTTCACATGTGCTGACATTGATATTCACTCTCTAACCAAAACCCAATTGCTAAAGAACTTTTGGTACAAATACTAAATTCACCCTTGTTCCAAAATCTACTGACTATCTTCCTGATCCTATTGATTATCTCTGTTTGAGTGGATGTTCTCCTCTACATTCAATCATCCAAGGTACAAGTCCTATGGCATTGTATATCGACTTATCTGAGACATGTGTGCAGAACGTAATTTAAAGCTATGTATCGCAATCAATTGCCCAATGCACTTCTGAGCTTCAAATCTCACCTAGATTTCTGTTTACATACTTATATTTCACCTCTGTATTCCTATAAATATTGCAGGTTCCCAATACCATTATTCATCCCACAGAATGATTCCTAAACCAAATCGATCCTGTTATTATCCCTAACCATACACTCTTGCCTCAATCTAACATTACAAAAGAGCAGGGACAGAGTTCATCTTACAATACAGGAATGTAGGGGATCTTACACCTGCTGAGAACCTCAAATTTCTATGCAGAAATGATCCCTGGAGAAGATGTAGGCAGCTATGAAGGACCTGAGAGAGCAAAAGCCATCTTCCATGGCAAACACCTTGTGATAACGAAGGGATGTGTATGAATCAGCCTCTCTTTTCTTAATGTAGAGAAGATGGACCAAACCAGACCTGCGTGGAGAGGTGTTCCCGGGAGGCCATTGTTGATATACCATTCAAACTTGTCAAAGTGTCACAGGAAGTAGGGGCAGCCTCCATCTCATGAGACCCATGAAAGCAACTGTTAGGACAAAGTGGTTGCCAAGGCAGTGATCTCATTCAGTTCCTGAAGGAGGTGACCTACCTAACTTCATTGGTGATGTAACTCTCTGAAATTGGGATCCAAGAAGCCAGGCACCCAGAGCCAGTCCCAGTCCCAGTCCCAGTGGTCGAACTTGTTTGGATTTACCAAGGACAGAGTCAGTCTTTCTTGGTACCTAATGATATGAGGATGGCCAAATGCCAGTAGAGCTCAGAAAAGGGGCCTTTCCCTAGATAGCAGGTATTGGCTCAATGCTGCCTGCTGACAACTTCGTAGAGTGGGCCAAGAAGAACAGATCTGAGACAGGCCAGGCCATTTTGGGGCAACATAGTATGGCCCACCAGTCAGAGGACACTCCAGATAGTCACAGACCTACTTGGGGGAAGGAGGTGCTTTTGTGGATGTGGATGTGAGTTTGTGGTTTTGTCTCATGTTCTGAAAATAGGTAGGAATGGTGGTTTGTATGGTTTGGAGTTGACTGTTTCTAGGAAGTCGTTTGGCAAGGCGAGTGTTTCTATGTCTGTGTATCCACTGTGTTCGTGGTTGTAGTCTTTAGAAAAGAGAATGCATCAATGGAGGTTTCCTGTCTAGTTGGAAGCTTCCCAGCATTCCTCCTGCCCACTTTATAAATGGACTGTGGCTTGCCTTATGGATGGGCAACACCTACTATCTTCCTAAGGTCCTCTACACATCTTGATTTCTGGCCTCTCTCCAGAATAGGCTCATGGTTTTGTGGCCAAGATATGTACCACCTCCAAAATCTGTTACATGGCCATGTAATGGATAGCTGAAGGGAATGGGAACATCTCAGAAAACTCAGATATCAGTGTAACCAGTAAAGTCTCAGTTTAAAAACCTTGCTTTGGCCCATTTGCTTACCTATGGTTATGTTGCCCTGAATGTCAGGAAGGTATTTGCCTCAGGCCACCCCTTTCTGAAGCCTGAAGAAAACATTTTTCAAATGGAAATGAATGGGCATCACCTGTGGATCTTTGCTTAATTGCTTTGGAAAGAGATGTGTCTGAATCAGCCTCTTGGCCCTGTGTGAGGTTGGGGCTTTGATTCTCAGAAGGTGATAGATCTTAAGAAAGATCCCATGTGTGCTTGGGTGTTCTATTGCCTCCAACTCACATAAAGGATTTATACCCGACAATCAGTAGGATTAAATTGGAGAATCAGAACAGTATTAACGGCAGGCCTATTTGATCACTCCTGGTTCACAGGAAGGGTGTCTAGGTCACCCTGACTTTAGGCAAATGAGGGGCAAGGGAGTTTATTTTGGAAACTGTCTTGGGCTTCGCCCCTCATGGAAAATTCCATTCAGAGGTTACGATGAGTGTCTATATGGAAGATGATGAGGGCCATGTGGCAGTGTTTTGGTTTTAATTGTGGTCATTTGTGTGCTGGTTGGAAGAGATGACTGGGTACACCTGGACCTGAACTCTGGTGTGATTCCCCTTAGAGACTGAGTTCTGGAACTGACTTCAGGGAAGTATTGCCATTAATTTTGGTGGGATTTTAGGAGGCCACACATGAGAGTCGCCCTTGGAAACTGAGATCTAGTCTCAGGGTGTCTTTCCACAGTGCACTGGGAATCTCCACCAGGATATAAGACGATTTTATTCTGAAAGACTTGGCAACCATAGTAAAGAGTCAAAACACATATTGAACTCACATTGAGTAGACATCAATGGGTCAGGCTTCATGTGACATTTTGGCCACTCGTTGGGAAGCGTTGCCTTTTAGAGTTCTCCAGAGCTTTCATCCTCACCATTTAATGGTTCCTGAATGAATTGAAAAACCAGTGCATCCAACTTGATACTTGAAAAATGGCTAGATAAATACCATGAAATTTTTGAAATTCCCATGACCAGGTGGCACTGGAGAACCTTTGGATGTCCTGTTGCTGATCATGAGTGTACCAGACAGTGCCTTGAATCACTGGGTTTCATGAAAATGGTGTAGAACAGAGATGCCAGTAAGTTGGAATTTGCTGAGTAGTGGGCCTAGAACAGTGGTGAGCAGGTGTGTGATTAAACATCTGTGTTGGTGTCATGTGGATTGGCCATTGGCTTCCAAATGGCTTTTGACTGACATGGTGCAGCCAGCAGACCCTTGCATGTAAAGGCATCTTGTTATATGGAGAGGTTTCAGGGCAATGTTCAGAATCAAGTTGCTAGGGACAAGGGGGAAGTCTATGTTGGATATAAGACTGGTTGGTGCATTCTCCTGGCAGACCCTGACCCACCACACATGACAGAACTCCCTCCAGCACTGTGTCCCAGTTGAACTACTTGTATTTCGTGAAGCAAACACCAAACTCCCATTGCAGCAGCTAGAAAGACCATGAAAAATGGAGGATGACCACATGGCTTCAGAGTCCACACAGGAAGACACTTAGCCCCCATTGGCCACAGTTTACATACAAAGAGAGAATTCTGCACTACTGCCTCATGTTCATTAAAGAATAAGAAAACATGTGCTCCAGGTTACATAGATGCAGACCCAGCTTTGATGGTCTCACTGCAAAGGAAGCTAAAGCTCCTGACTACAACATATATATCCAGTGCCCAAACTCAGAGGCAGTTTCTCATAAGTCTTCCGGTCAGCAGAGCACCATGTTTGTGAAGTGTTTACCCTGTCCCTTACTTTTGGAAACTCTTCTACCACCCCCAAAGTTGTGAACTCCTGAGCATATTCCATTCCAGATAAGTATTTATAGATTTTCTAACTCTTCTCCTCTAATTGTGTCTAACTTGGGGCGAAGGTAATGTCAAGGCATTGTTCTTGATGAGAGTGGGATGATTATTTTAGCACATATTTGCATAAACATTGGATTGATTTTCCTAATTTTCATTCGAAATACTGAATCACTCCCACTAACCCATACCCTACTAGACTCTATATTCTGACTCCTAATCCTAATATAATGGAGAAAAATAACCCAAAATGAATAGACATACAAGCATTTCAGAGGAGGCATGGTGTATAATTGGACTTGCCTTTTGCATTATGTAGAATTGGAGTTATAAATCTAGTCAATTTTTTGTTGAAATAGTTCTCCATGTGTTTTTTTAACTTTTGTTGTTTGTTGTTCAAAACATTATATAGTTCTTGATATATCATATTTCACACTTTGATTCAAGTGAGTTATGAACTCCCATTTTTATCCAGTATATAGTTTGCAAAATCATATCAGTTACGCATCCATTGATTTACATATTGCCATACTAGTGTCTGTTGTATTTTGCTGCCTTTCCTATCCTCTACTATCCCCCCTCCCCTCCCCTCCCCTCCCATCTTCTCTCTCTACCCCCTATACTGTAATTTATTTTCCCCCTTGTATTTTTCCCTTTCCCCTCACTTCCTCTTGTCCGTAATTTTGTATAACCCTGAGCGTTTTCTTCCATTTCCATGTAATTTCCCTTCTCTCTCCCTTTCCCTCCTACCTCTCATCCCAGTTTAATGTTAATCATCTTCTCATGCTCTTTATCCCTACTCTGTTCTTAGTTACTCTCCTTATATCAAAGAAGACATTTGGCATTTGATTTTTAGGGATTGGCTTCCTTCACTTAGCATAATCTGCTCTAATGCCATTCATTTCCCTGCAAATTCTATGATTTTGCCATTTTTTAATGCTGAGTTAAACTCCATTGTGGCCTCTGGCGTGCGCCCAGGTTTCCATTCCTGTCTTCCTGTTTGTTAATTTCTGGCCTATTTATTGTTGTGACCAGGACCTTAGTCAATGCCTTAGTCTGTCTTTTGCATCTCTCATCTTCCCTTTGCTCCCTTTCTTTCTCTTTGTTTCTCTCATATAGTATACTTTCTCGGCTTCTCTGACTAAATCTCCCAAAGTCATATCTTGTGATCCCTCTAAGAGTTGTAACTTTCTTTTAATATCCAGGGCAGCTTGCCCAATGAAGGCCATCATGACAGATGCCTTTTGATCCTCTGCCTGAGGATCAATAGGGGCTCGAGCCTTTGACTGAGGGGGAAACCTGTCCTCAGGGAAGACTTAAAAAAGCGGAGCTTGCGATTGCCTCAGCAGACACCACCGAAAGACAGATCCAGGAGGAGAGTGGGGATGACACATGGTGAGTGACCCACCATGGGACAAGCAGTTTCGTCACATGATTTGTTTTTGTCAGGCCTCAAGGAGGCCCTCAAGACATAGGGGGCACATGTTAAGAAAAAGGACTTAAAATTATTCTTTTCATACATAGGAGAATTGTGTCCATGGTTTCCCCCTGAAGGGTCCATTGATGGTAGAAAATGGCTTAGAGTAGGAGACTGTTTAAACCATTTTTTTTTGTTGTTGTTGAAGAAAAAGTCCTAGAACAAAGGTATATTAGACCTTTTGTAGACATTAATATTTTATTAGATTTTTAAACACCTAGAACAATTTGTAAGTTTAAATTTAAAGACATTTATATTTATCTGTTTATCCAATTTAAATCGAACCATTTAAATCACGTGAATTAAAGATCTTTGGATCCACTTTGAAATAGTAAGCTTGCCTTAATTTGATTTTAATTGGAGTCAGTGGTCTTTTCTTGCATCCTGGTGTAATATTTTGTAGTTTCCCATCGAGATGACCCTGCCCCAATAGATCACAAGACCAGACTACTGGAAATTCTGAAGCTGGCCTTCCCTCCAGGGCTCCGGCATGAAGAGGCAATTTCCAAGGCCTTGGTGTGAGATTTTGGTCCAGGGAGCACTGCAGTGAACCACCGCCCTAAAACTATTAGCAAGCACATGGTGGAGGAGGCCTCCATAGGTAACTGGCGCCTATATAACATCTGATATCCGGTTAAGGGAGATCTCTTCTGATGACAGAGTGGTGTCCTGGGGAGACACACATATACTCCTGTCTGGTACAGTAACGAGAGAATCATTCTGTCCTCTGTTATGTTCTGTAGGGAATTCCTCTGAAAGCATAGAGAGATGCCAATGGGCACGCAGGAGCTCCTATCCCAGAGCTTTAGCAAGACGTTGCATAGTTCCTCTGTTTTTCTGTTTCTGCACTGGTTTTCTGTTTTTTTGTGTGTTTTGTTCTGTGTTTCATATGTTTTTTTTTTTTTTTTGGTTTGTTTTAGTGTGTTTTGTTGTGTGATTTCTGTGGTAAAACTTAACTGAAAATGGGTAATAAAGCAAGTAAACTGACACCCATTTGGACTGTGTTTTAAAGAACTGTGATGAACTTTAATACCCTTTGTTAAGCAGGATGAGAGAAACCCCTAGCTGGCTACCTGGAGCACACCCACTGCAGAGGGCAATGCCTGCTGGGGACCTAAGAACTGAGTATCTCCCAGGTTAACACGTGAAACTCCTTAAAACCCCTTGTCCCTTCAGATCGATAGAATCACAACCATTGGGCAGAGACCCCTGTTTTTCTCCTTTGTTAGCAAAGCAGTAAATCTCCCTTTTTCTTTTTCTCAAACCCTGTCCTCATAATTAAATTGGTATTAATTGGCTTCAAAATCAGGAACCAAACTTTAAGTTACAATTTTTGGTACCCCCCACACCCCAGAACTCTTTGAGAGCTGACTACTGAAATGTTAGGAGACGGAGCGTGCTTGGGGTGGAACCGAACAAGAGGAGCTAATCCTGTAAGTGAAAGGAGGGACTGAGGGACTTCCAGCAGCTGCCCAAGCCCTGTTGCATCAGAGAATTACCTACTTCCTTCCCTGCACTGTAAGGATTTTGCCATCTCTGTTTTCTTAAAAAAGAGAAAAAGAAAAAGGGGACACTAAATACAGTAAAGTCACCATGGAGACCCTTGATTTTACATTTCAGGTTGTCCCTCTGTGAAAACATCTGGTTACCTTGTGGGAAAATCTATGGTGCCACTGGTGTAGGAGATTTTTCTCTTATCTGCTCTGGTTTAAAGGCTTCTGTCTGTAAGCCATAGTCTGGAGCTCCTTTCAGTCTGTCTTGTGTCTTTGTTTCTGGCCCTTTAAGACATGTGCAATAATGTGTTGATATTATCAATCATTTCTTGGGAATGATCTTAGCTGAATGTGTATCTAAATGATGATGTTTTATTGTAACAATCTGGCATCTGAATGGGTTTTTGAAGCATTGCACAATCTTGCAGTTAAAAGTCGGGTTTAGGAAATTGTTTAGTTTATGATTTCAGATAATTCATGCCAGAGAACTTAAATACTTAGGATGGAAAACTAGAGAACTCTACTTCCAAGTTGGCAAGTAACTTCCCAATCATTCAGGCTTTTTTTTCACCAATTTTTAATTGGGTAGCCTGGGAAAATGTCACTGTGTCTACCAGTGCATTAATTTGGACAAGGATAGTAAATCATAGTATGGTATCTGTTGACAAAACAAGATATAAAGATGTAAAATTTTGTAAACTGTGTCTTAAACTTGTATCATAAAATTTTGTGAATTTTGTCTTAAAATTGTATTATAATTTTCAACATCTGAACCTGAAAATTATGGTTGAAATGCCTTAGGCCTGAGGTGTCTGCTCAGAATAGCAGCTTTTTCCTGCTCCTTCCAGACCTCAGCCAGGACTTATGTTGAATGTCAAATGAAAGAGGCCTGCAAGCTCAGTAGGAGAGTGATCTGAGGCCTAAAAAAAATTAAATTGTATGGTATTTACTAATTAATGGCCAGTCAATTTTTCTAGGACTCTTATTTTTTCCTTAGATTCTTTATTTTTTTTTTGAGCTCATGATTTTGATCCTAAAGACCTAGGATGATGTTTTTCTGACCAGTTCTATCTTTGACTAACTGTGTAGTTTTTGAAACATTGCAATGGATATTTCACCTGGAAAAGCTACAAGGCCTTTACTATTATTATGTGTGCACAATTTTGGTATGTGTTGTATGTCTATATATTCATTTGTCCGTATATCATATATATGATACACAAATTAACATTTATAAAGAGCACTCATTAAAACAAAAACGCTCATAAAAACAAATTTTAAAAAGTGGATCCAAAGATCTTTAATTCAAGTGATTTAAATAGTTGAATTTAAATTGGATAAAGAGATAAAAATAAATGTCTTTAAATTTAAGCTTACAAGTTTTTCTAGGTGTTCAAAAATCTAATAAAATATTAATGTCTACAAATGTTCTAATATGCCTTGGTTCTAAGACTTTTCCTTCAACAAAAAAATGGTTTACACTGTTCAATATATTTGTCTAATATATTGATAAATAAGTAAAGTAAATTTGATATGGGATTACTCATTCATGAGTACTTTTGTTAGATATCTGATTGATTTACTAAGGTCTGTATAAGTTTGTACTAATGTCTGTATAAGATTGTAATAATCAGTCATGTGTTAAAGAGACAAAAATTTCTTAAAACATAAGTTTACCCATAACATTGTGTTTATTAAGTTTTATTTTTTCTAGAGCAAGCAACCATAAAAATTAAACAACTGATTAAATAAGAACTGTTATTTTAGAGCACTGTACTGCCATTTATTTAAAAGCTAAACTTGGTTAATGTAGAAACTTCAATGTAATTGTGATGCTATTAATGTGCTCATATCTTTCAGGTATACGAATCTGTAAGGTAGAAACTTTAAAAGAGCATTATTACAAGCTGGTGTTCTGAAGTTGTATGGTAAAAAAATATATTGGGCATTCATTTACTTCTTATCAATAAGATATGTAAAGTTGTATGTTACTTTTTACATTAAGGAACAATTTAAATGTATTTTTATGTTAATGAGAGTCTAATCTATATAAAGGTTAAAAACTTTCAGCCTTTCTTAAATTCATGTTTTAAATGTGATATCATATGGTGTTAACTAATGTTCATGTGACCTCAAATAATATATGTAATCTTTGTAAAATGATATTTAAAAAAACAAAGATCATCTTTAGAAGTAAAACACTTAAGTTTTATAAAGAGCCCTGCCTTACCTGAGATAAGGCTCTGTGTCCCATTTTACTATATGTGAGAATGACTACGAAAGCAGTAGGTCAGATATTATTTCATTTAAAGTTATGTTCAAAAGTTGTTTTTTTTTTCTGTCAAGATTTCTAGGATCTCAAACAGGGGATATAATGTATAACTCAGCTTAAAACTTCAGGGTAGCTATTACACGAACTAAGTATTTTTACTCTTGTTAAAAAATTTTATTTTGTAATTTCCTTATAAGTGATCTAAAGATTCCTTGTTAGTGTTTTACAGAAGTGTTGCTTTAAGAACACAACATGGGTTAATTTAAGATAATAAGTCATCACCTACAAGACAGACAGAATAATACAGATCCCAGTTAATAAAAAAGATAAATAATTATAAAGTTATAGACATTAAAGCCCAGTACTCTTAATATAAGGCTGTTAAAATTTATTTGCTGGATGATTAAGATTAGGATTTATATTAAAGTTACATGAAAAGGGACAAGAAAACCAATATTTGGCTCTTGCCCTCTGATTCAGTCTGAATCCAGGGAACAAGGGACTTCTCAAAGACCTTTGCAACTCTGGGCCTCATATCTTCCCAATTAGGGAGATTAATGAGACCCCTGGAGAACAGAAAGCCAATCAGTGCATTTGCTAAGAAGAGGAGAGTCATCAGAGAAGGGAGACATCCCTGATGCTTCCAAGGGTAGCCACATGGTCAAGCAAGACCTGGACCCACCTAGCGCAAATGGCACTAGCAGAACTGAGAAGCTGCTCTCAAGTTTCCCCAGAAATGACTCCCATAAAAGCTCAGCTGACTGTTAACAATAGATAGAAACAAAAGTCAGTTTGACTGTTTCATGATAAACACTTAGGAAAGACAGTTAAAACCAAAATACAGCCATTCCTGGGCATTTTAAATAATATTAATAATAATAATAATAATTTTTTATACACATTATGTTAGCCTCCCAAAATAAGTAAGACTGGAGGCTACAAAGAAGGATTCCCAGAAAGGAATGCCTGATAACTATAAAAAGAGACTATCAAGAGGAGCTGCCAGAGGCAGAAATTTTTAGTTTAAGGCCTACAGATATTCCTAACCTACAGGTAGGGTTGGTGTTTGCTAGTACGATTATCCAGCCCTGAGTAACAGAATTAAAGGTTTCTCTATTACAAACAGAGGTCATACTAGTAAAATGATTTTGCAAGATCAGATGATATTAAATCATTAAACTGTATCTTATGGAGAGGGATAACTGTAACACTAAATGTTAAATATTAAGTTGACAGTCCTGATAACTGGGAATATTAAAGCCTGCTGAGGGAACTTCTATACAGTGAAATGTTCCAGCTGCTGCAACATTTTTTCAGTACTCATGGTTCTTGTTTCTCACACAGAAGAACCCATCCCCAGATGAATTTACAACCTGTTCTTCCCCAACCAGACTTCAAAACGAACTGATTTCTAAAAGGCAACTCATGTTCCTCAACTGACTTCTAAAAAGCAACTCATGTCCCTTATACTGTGCCCACTCACGTCACTCTCTCTCAGCTCAGAAGAAGCCAAAATGAGTGATGCCTCTCGTCTTACAACTATGGAGCCAAAAATAAATAGAATATCAATATAAGTAATTAATTAAGTCAGGTAAAACCAGGAATCCAATTTTGGGTGAGTTCTAAAAATTTGGAGACTGTTACCTGAGGGATTAAAATTCCCTCATTGCTCTTTCCCTACCCTATCAAAAATTTGGAAGGGACACATTAAAAAAGGGGGAATGATTTGCATTTCTCTGACTGCTAGAGATGGTGAGCATTTTTTCATATACTTGTTGATTGATTGTATGTCCTCCTCTGAGAAATTTCTGTTCAGGTCCTTGGCCCATTTGTTGATTGGGTTATTCGTTATCTCATTGTCTAATTTTTTTAGTTCTTTGTATATTCTGAATATTAGCGCTCTGTCTGAAGTGTGAGGAGTAAAGATTTGTTCCCAGGACGTAGGCTCCCTATTTACCTCTCTTATTGTTTCTTTTGCTGAGAAAAAACTTTTTAGTTTGAGTAAGTCCCTTTTGTTGATTCTAGTTATTAACTGTTGTGCTATGGGTGTCCTATTGAGGAATTTGGAGCCCGACCCCACAGTATGTAGATCATAGCCAACTTTTTCTTCTATCAAATGCCATGTCTCTGATTTGATATCAAGTTCCTTGATCCACTTTGAGTTAACTTTTGTGCATGGCGAGAGTAAGGGATTCAGTTTCATTTTGTTGCAAATCTCACTCCAGTAAGATTGGCAGCCATTAGGAAGTCAAACAGCAACAAGTGCTGGCGAGGATGTGGGGAAAAGGGTACTCTTGTACATTGCTGGTGGGACTGAAAATTGGTGCGGCCAATTTGGAAAGCAGTATGGAGATTTCTTGGAAAGCTCGGAATGGAACCACCATTTGATCCAGCTTTTCCCCTACTCGGTCTATTCCCTAAAGACCTAAAAAGAGCACACAATAGGGACACTGCTACATCCATGTTCATAGCAGCACAATTCACAATAGCAAGACTGTGGAACCAACCTAGATGCCCTTCAATAGACGAATGGATAAAAAAAAATGTGGCATTTATACACAATGGAGTATTACTCTGCATTAAGAAATGACAAAATCATAGAATTTGGAGGGAAATGGATGGCATTAGAGCAGATTATGCTAAGTGAAGCTAGCCAATCCCTTAAAAACAAATGCCAAATGTCTTCTTTGATATAAGGAGAGTAACTAAGAACAGAGTAGGGACGAAGAGCATGAGAAGAAGATTAACATTAAACAGGGATGAGAGGTGAAAGGGAAAGGGAGAGAGAAGGGAAATTGCATGTAAATGGAAGGAGACCCTCAGGGGTATACAAAATTACATAAAAGAGGAAGTGAGGGGAAAGGAGAAAAATTTAAGGGGGAGAAATGAACTACAGTAGAGGGGGTAGAGAGAGAAGAGGGGAGGGGAGGGGGGAGGGGGGATAGTAGAGGATAGGAAAGGCAGCAGAATACAACAGACACCATAATGGCAATATGTAAATCAATGGTTCTGCAACTGATGTGATTTTGCAATCTGTATATGGGGTAAAAATGGGAGCTCATATCCCACTTGAATCAAAGTGTGAAATATGATATATCAAGAACTATGTAATGTTTTGAACAACCTTCAATAAAAATTAATTTAAAAAATATTAAAAAGCAAAAAAAAATGGGGGGGGGAATGATAAACCCAACCTGATCATTTATTAAAATTGGGAGCCATCTTGCCACAAAGTCATGAAAAGATAATTTTGCTTTCCTATAAATTACTGCAAATTCTGAATCTGCTTGGAATGCCTGTCCGTGCCTTGAACTCACCCATGCCTGGCTCTCTGACCAGATAGCAGCCCTCTCTGAAAATTTAGTGACACCTCATAAATATTGGCCTTCTCTGGCCAGACAATGACTCTCGTGAGTCTCTAATGGTCCTCATAAATTCTGATGATGGGGCCAGCAAAAAAAAAAATTGTAAACTAGCAATAGCGTGATGCTTCTCCGAGTTCTGTTATCTGTAACCCCCCTTTTGTGTAACTTACTGGACTATAAAGCTGGGCTGTAGGAAAGGTGGGGTTGCTGTCTTGTTTCTGCCATTTTGAGAGGGATAGGCAGCTCAGCCAGTGGAAAAATAATAAGCTTGCTTTAATTTGATTTTAATTGGAGTCAGTGGTCTTTTCTCCTGTCCTGGTCAAACAGGTAAACACTCCACAAACATGGAGCTCTGCCGGCCTAAAACTTATTGAGAAACTCTCCCTGACCTTGGGCACTTGAAATATATGTTGTTGTCAGGAGCTTTAGCTTCTTTGTAGTGAGACCATCAGAGCTGGGTCTGCATCTATGTGACCTGGAGGACATGGTTTCTTATTTTCCAATGAACATGAGGCAGGAGTGCAGAATTCTCTCTTTGTAGGGAAACTGTTGTCACTGAAGGCTAAGTGTCTCCCCATGTGGTATGTGAAGACATTTGCGCATCTTCCACATTTCATGGTGTTTCTTGCTGCTGCACTGGGGGTTTAGTATTTGCTTCATGAAATACAAGGAGATCAACAGGGACTCAGTGCTGGAGGGATTTCTCACACGTGTGGTGGGTCAGGGTCTCCAGGAGAATCCACCAATGAGGCTTATATCCCACATAGCTTGCCCCCTCAACCATTGCAACCTGATTCTGAACACGGCCCTGAAACCTCTAAATATAACAAGATGCCTTTATATGAAGAGATCAGACATATAGGGATTACTGGCTGCACCATGTCTGCCACAAGACATTTGGAAGTCAATGGCAGATCCAAATGGCCCCACCAGAGATATTTTATGACACAACTGCACACCACAGCTCTGGGTCACTACTCAGCAGGCGCCAACATACAGGATTCTTTCTTCTACACCATTTTCATGAAACCCAGTCAATCAAGGCACTCTCTGGTACACTCATGATCCGCAACTGGACATCCAAATGTTCTTCAGTGCCACTTGGTCATAAGAATTTCAAAAATTTCATGGTATTTATCTAGCCATTTTTCAAGGATGAAGTTGGATGCACTGTGAGTTTCAATTCTTTCAGGAACCATTAAATGGTGAGGAATTTCATTTCAATGAAAGCTCTGGAGGACTCTCACAGGCAAGGCTTCCCATGGAGTGGCCAAAAGGTCACATGAAGCCAGGCCCATTGAGGTCTACAATGCTAGGTCCATGTGTGTTTTGAATCTCAACTATGGTTGCCAAGTCTTTCAGAATAAAATCATGTGATATCGTAGCTGAGATTCCCAGTGTTCTGTGGAGAGCCACCTGGGCCTATATCTCAGTTTCCAATGGGGACTCTCATGCGTGGCCTCCTGAAATCCCAACACAATTCATGGCAATTCTTCTCTGAGGTCAGGTCCAGAACGCAGTCTCTAAGGGGAATCACACCAAAGTTCAAGCCATGGTGGACACAGTTATGTCTTCCAACTGCCACACAAATGACCACAATTAAAACCAAAACACTTTCACATAGCCCTCGTCTTCTTCCATGTAGACACTCATCAAATCCTCTGGCTGGACGTTTCCAAAAGGGGTGAAGTCCAAGACCCTGTCCAAAATATGCTCCCTCGCCCCTATGTTGCCTAAGGTCAGTGTGGCCTAAACACCTTTCCTGTGAACCAGGAGTGATCAAATAGGCCTGACCTTATTACTGCTCCACTTCTCCAATTTGAGGCCTACTGACTGCCAGGTATAAATTCTTTATGTGAATGGGAGTCATGAAAAAACCCAAGCATCTATGGTCTAGCCTTTGCAGGCCAGGATGGAGGTCAGGAACCTTACAGAAGATGGCGAGAGACTTCATACACAATGACTGCAATTTTGACCATTTTGTATTTGTAGCACACATGGAATCTTACCTTAGATCCATCAGGTGTTAAGAATCTAAGCAGCAGCCTCACACAGGTTCACGAGGCTGATTCAGACACATCCCTTTTGGAAGCAATTAAGCAAAGAGCCACAGGTGATGCCCATTCATTTCCATTTGAAAACTGTTTTCTTAAGGCTTCACAAAGGGGTGGCCTGAGGCAAAGACCTTCCTGACATTCAGGGCAATGAAGCAATAGGTAAGCAAATGGCCCAAAGCAAGGATTCTCCACTGAGACTTTACTGGTCACATTGATATCTGAGTTTTCTGAGATCCTCCCATTCCCTTCAGTTATCATGTACATGGCCATGTTACAGTGCTTGGAGGTGGTACATATCTTGGACACAAAACCATGAGCCAATTCTTGAGAGTGGCCAGAATTCAGGAAGAAAACAGAAACGTAGTAAGATAGTAGGTGTTGCCCATCCATAAGGCAAGTCACAGTCCATGCGTTAATTGGGCAGGATGAATGCTGGGAAGCTTTCTACAAGACAGGAAACATCCATTGATACATTTTCTTTTCTAATGTCTACAACCACGGACACAGTGGGAGAAACAGACATAGAAACACTCGCCTTGTCAAACAATTTACTAGAAAAAGTCCATTCCAATCCAAACAAACCACCTTTCCTACCTATTCTCAGAACATGAGACAAAACCACACACTCACACCCACACCCACAAAGGCACCTCCTTCCCCCAAGTAGGTTTGTAACTATCCAGAGTGTCCTTTGACTGGTGGGTCATACTATGTTCCCCTGATATGGCCTATCCATTCTCAGATCTGGTCTCCTTGGCCAACTCTGTGACGTTGTCAGGAGCATGTGGAGAGCCACTACCTACTTTCTCAGGAAAGGTCCCTGGCATGTGGCCATCCTCACATCAGTAGGTACCAAGAAAGACTGATTCTGTCCTTAGTAACACCAAACAAGTGAGCCCACTGGGACTGGGACTTGGATTGGCTCTCAGTGCCTGGCTTCCTGGATCCCAAGTTTAAAGTGTTCCATCACCAAGGAAGTGAGGTAGGTTACTTCCTTCAGGAATTTAATGAGGTCACTGCCTTGGCAAACACATTGTCCTAACAGTTGCTTCCAATGGTTCCATGAGATGGAGGCTGCCCCTACTTCCTGTGACATTTTCACAAGTTAGAATGATATATAAATCAAAGGCACCAAGAAACAGCGCTCCACAAAGGCCTGGTTTGGTCCGTCTCCTGTACATTAAGAGAGAGGCTGATTCAGCCACATCCCTTCATCCTGACCAGGTTTTTTGGCAATGAAAGATGACTTTTGCTCTCTCAGGTCCTTCATAGCTGCCTACATCTTCTTCAGGGATCATTTCTGCATGGACCTTTGAGGTTCTCAGCAAGTGGAAGATCCCCTACATCCCTATATTTTAAGGCCAACTCTGTCCCTGCTCTTCTCTAAAGTTAGATTGAGAGATCACTGTGTGGTTACGGTTAATAACAGTTTCGATTTGGGTTAGGAATCATTCTGCAGGATGAATAATGGTATTGGGAATCTGTGATATTTATAAGAATATAGACGTGAGTTAAAATTATGGAAACAGAAATCTAGGTAAGATTTGCATCCCAGAAGGGCATTGAGACCTTCATTGGGATACTTAGCAATGTTATACTTTCTGCACAAATGTCTCAGATAAATCCATACACAATGGCATAGGACGTTGTACCTTGGATGATTGAATGTCGAAGAGAACCTCCAGTCAAAAAGGGATAGTCGGTGGAATTAGGAAGATAGTCAGTAGGTTTAGAAAGAAGGGTGAGAATAAGATTTGGAAAAAAGTTCTTTACCAATAGGGTTTCGGTTAGAGAGTGAATATTAATGTCAGCCCATGTTAAGTGTCAGTCACAATAATGAATTTGGGAAAATATGTAGGAAAGGAGATATCAATAGAGACCTTAGGAAATCAGGCAAATTATTAAGTGAGTCATAGGATTAGGCATTTTCAACAGGGTTGAGGTTGAATATATAACCTTAGGAAGAAAGAAATATGTAGTCACCAATAGAATTGAAATTTGAGAGCATTAGGCAACCTGGACATGAATGTTTTTAGTAATTCATGCTCACTTTCCATTTAGGCTTTGTTGAAAATAAATAAAATAGGTACTTGTCTCTTCCTGTTTTTCTGTATGCTTAAGAAAACACTCTTGAAATCTTGAAAACTTTTTGCTAATCTTGTTCCCAGAATGTGCTGCCCCCAACTGCCAAACTGCAGAATGTACACCCTCACCCGTTTACATGCAAACCGCCCACTTGCCCTGACCCATCAATAAACTTCCCTCCCTGCCCTCTTCAAGAAAAGTATATAAGCTCTGCTTAAGCTGTTCTCAGTGCTCTCTGCTCTATTCAAGTGAGGTCTGAGCCCCAGAATTTTGGGTGCTTTGCTGTTGCATGAGACAGTGTCTTGGTGGTCTCTTCCTCCAATGGTCGCCTGACCATTACATCTGAGGGCCCCAGCGAGTTCCAGCAGCGTTGGACGAGAGACCCCCAATAGGCTCATCTCAGGTTAAGTAAGGCGCCACTTTCTTGTTTCAGGTTTCAGGTTAGGGATGTGCAAAATGGCTATTGGTGATGAGCATGAGCTCTCTCTGACGGTGGCTGACAGAAGTGTCACAGAGCCACAGGCCACGTCTCTGGGGGACGCCCCAGAGAACTCGGGAAACCGAGTAACAATAGTCTCCTAAACTCAGTGATATTTTGTTTTGGATTCGGTATTGTCAGCCCATCAGGTTTTCCTGGCTACTCAGTCCTGTTCTCAGTATTGGACGTCCATTGCCTGTCTTTATTGTCTTGTCTTGTCTGTGTCGTGTGTCATTGCTTTCACTATTTGTGTATCTTTCATATGGGACAGAACACTTCAATGCCTCTGTCCCTGAACCTTGATCACTGGACCAAAGTCTGCTTAAAGGCTCAGAATCTTCTCTTTTTCAGTAAAACGTCAGATCTGGAAGACTCTATGTGTCTCAGAATGACCCACCTTTGGAGTCGGATGGCCCCCAGAAGGATCTTTCTACTTCACACTAATTCAAAAACTCAGAGATATTGTCTTTCAGCCGGGGCCACATAGCCATCCAGATCAACAGCAATATATCTTTAGTTTGCAGGACCTCTGCAAATCTCTTCCATGGTTGAAGCCTTTCCTTGTCCCTGTCCCCGCTCCTACTGGTTCTCCCACTTTTCTATCTCTCAAACCCTCTGCTCCCCCTCCTCCACCCTCTGTTGTCCCTGAGTCTCAAGACTCTACTGGACTCTCTTCCCCCTCCTTATGCCCTGCCCTTGTCCTCCAACCCCAAACACCCTCTAAGTGATTCCCCTGCTGCTGACTCAGACTCTCCACCATTGGAGGAATATAGGCCAGCCCAGCGCCCTCCAGGTGACTACCCCACGGCACACACAGCCCCTCCTTCCTTGGAGGTAGCTGGCCCGGCCAAAAGAACACAAAGTACTCGCTGGGGGGGTTAAACTTTGAAGTGGATACAGGGTAAGTATACTCAGCCCTTAAGGCCCCATTGGGCCATCTATCAAACAAAAAGGACTCTAGTTCAAGGGGCTAATGGGAGTAAATATGGGGCTTAGACAACTAAGAGGACCATGGACCTGGGGAAAGAAAAAATCCATCACTCGTTCCTAGTAATCCCAGAATGCCCGACCCCATTGATGGGCACACATCTGCTCAAAAAGCTCCAGGCCAGAATAACTTTTAACCCTGAAGGCCCCCAAGTGAAATTTCTAAATTTTTCAGTAAAAACTCCTATAGTCACGGCTTTTACTATGTCAGTAGAAGATGAACATCAACTTGTCAAACCCCCCAAGACTGATCAAACAGGCAAGCTACCCCGGAAATGGATAACAGATTACGCAGATGCCTAGGAAAAAAACTGCTGGGTTACACGTAGCCGTGAAACATCCTCCAATAACAGTGGAGTTAAAAACTTCAGCCCCCCCATCAATGTCAAAAAATATCCTCTCAGCAAAAAAGCTAAAGATGGGATAAGGCCCCATATTCAGAAATATCTGGCCTTAAGGGTCCTAAGGCCCTGTCATTTGAACTGGAACACTGCCCTGTTACCAGTATAAAAATCCAGGAACTGGGGACTATCGCACCGTTCAAGACCAAAGAGAGATCTACAACAGAGTGCAGGACATTCACCCCACAGTACATAATCTGTACAATCTGCTTAGCACTCTGAACCATGAGCGGAAATGGTATACTGTTCTGGACTTAAAAGATGCTTTCTTTTGCTTGCCTCTGCATAAAGATAGTCAGTTGCTATTTGATTTTGAGTGGGTAGACCCAGAAACCGGGACGTCTGGTCAACTAACATGGACTAGACTCCCACAGGGGTTCAAAAACTCCCCCACTCTCTTTGATGAAGCCCTCCACAGAGACCCCAACAACTTCAGAACTATGCACCCTGACGTCACCCTGCTTCAATATGTCGATGACCTGCAACTGGCAGCCAAAACCAAGAAAAACTGTGAGTCTGGAACCCAATTATTATTATACGAGCTTGCTCAACTCTGGTATAGTGCTTCTGCCAAAAAAGCCCAAATTTGCCAGCAAGAAGTAATCTTCCTGGACTATTCCCTTAGGGGCAGTAAGCGATGGCTCACTGAGACCAGAAAACAATCCATTGAGCAGATACCACCCCCATCTAACAGCAGACAACTCAGAGAGTTTCTTGGGACTGCTGGCTTATGCAGCTTATGGATACCTGGGTTTGCGTCCTTATCTGCTCCTTTATACCCGCTGTTAAAGAGAGATGCCCAATTCTAATGGACCCCTGAGCACCAGCAAGCTTTTGATAACATCTAAGGACACTGACACTGAAACCCTCAACTTCACTGAGCCCAGCTTGCATCTTCAGAAAGCCCTAAACTAAGTTAAAATGTACATCAACTCACTCACCTTGGTTCAAAGAAACTGCAGGCATTCCTGAAGGATCAAGAACAGAGTTTTCCACTAACCGACTCAGAGCGAAAGAAATAACTGAACGGGTAACAAAAGCCTGCCGGGTCTGTCAATTGGTTAATGCTTACCCTTCCAACTTTCCTGCAGGAAAGCACCTACAAGAAACCAGACCAGGACAATTCTTGGAAGTGGACATTACTGAAATTAAGCCAGGAAGTTATGGACTTAAATATCTCCTAGTCTTTGTAGATACATTTTCAGGATGAATTAATTGAAGCCTTCCCCCCCCACACACACACACACAAAAAAAAAACAACAACAACAAAATAAATGGCACAAATGGTGGTCAAGAAGATCCTGAAAGATATTTTTCTAAGATACGGACTGGCTAAGGCAATAGGGTCTGATAATGGACTGGCGTTAATTGCCCTGATAAGTCAGGGATTAGCCAGGACCCTGGGGATTAATTGGAAATTACTTTGTGCTTATAGACCCCAGAGCTCAGTACAGGTAAAAAAAAAAAATAATAGAACCATTAAAGAGAATTAACAAAATCAAGCTTAGAGATCGGCATAAAAGATCGATCTATTCTCCTGCTTTATGCACTGTTTCATGCAAGAAATACTCATACTCCTCTGTTTCCTTGTGTAACCTCACCCCCTATGAAATTCTCTATGGTCCCTCCTCCAGTAAGGGACCTAACCCAAACTCTAAGACCTAACGATCCCTTCCACACCCCCTTGCTTGACAGACTTAAAGCTCTTGAAAGAAATCAGCAATATCTGTGGAAACATCTGGCCACTGCCGACCAACCTGGGGACGAGGGGACTCCATATCGATAGCAAGTAGGAGACTTCGTCTACATTAGACGACATCAGGTGTCATCCCTGGAACCCCACTGGAAAGGACCATATAAGGTGCTACATATAACACCTACAGTGGTAAATGTAGACGGAATCACTTCAAGGATCCATGTCTCTCATCTCTGGCCTGCGCCCTGTCCAAAATCTGACTGGAAACTGGAAAAGACTGGTAACACTTTCAAAGTGCGTATTCGCCATGTGGATAAGGCTACAGACTCTCCCCTTGGCCAAGAGTAGTCCTAACCCTCATCAGCCTGTTCAGCAGTAATGGCTGATCACAAATCCTACTGTACAAGAAGTATGGTCTATCTTGCATACAGCCCCTTTAGGGACATGGTGGCCATCTCTCCACCCAGACATTTGTCAGCTGGCTATAGGTCTTTCCTATTGGGATATCCCTGATGAAGGGGATCCAACTAAAATTCCAATAAATCCTTTCCGTATCATAGGTAATAGAAACAAACATTATGGATGTATGGACACGAGAGCCAGATGCAGGTTGGCTAGCCTAGATTACTATGTTTGCCCAGCGGACTATCAAAGCCACAAACAGACATGGCTGTGTGGGGGAAATGCCGACTTCTTCTGTAAGTCATGGGAATGTGAGCATACAGGGGTGCCTGGTGGAACCCAAACTCCTCATCAAATTCAATACACAGCATTGGCCATATTACCAATTACACAACCAATACCGATGGCCCCCAGAGGGGTCTCTATATCCTAAAATTCTCCGTGACCTTTTTAACTTCGGCAAGTGCTCAAAGGGTGGAAGGAAATTCCCCTAAGTGGAGGCATTTTCCCTCCTTCGCTCACATCCTGAACTATGCTTATCCAATAGATCCTCACCCTCAGCTTTCTGCTCCAGACTCTCTGCTGCCACTCCCACCTCAGCAACCTGATTTCTTCCCTCCAATTACTAGATCAAAAACCCAAACCGCCGGTTCTCAGATTATTGCCCCCTTGCTGAGGTAGCAGGTACTGAGGTACCCATCCACCCACTCACTACTCTCTTCTCCTGTCAGTGCCCGCACCAGGTCCCACCAGGTCCTCTTACCAGCTAACCCAAAGCTCAAACCAGCTAAGGAGAGCCCTCAGACCCCTATCCAAAATGTAATGAAAATGGCCTTTAAAGTTGCTCTGTCATCACTGAAAACAGGTTACTAAGAATTTAAAGTCCCTCACAGGCTTTTTGGGATACAAACTCCCATCTTCCCCTCTGCTCTATCTGTTCTACTGCTCAAGTTTTGTTGCCTGGAAAATTCCAAACCCCTTTCCCATTATTCTTTTACATGTCTCCTTCCTCATGCTCAGACCCAAGGTGCTGCTCTCAGACCCGCCTTCCCTGTCTTCCCCGTCTATACCAGGCCCACAGAAAAGTCTTAAATGACCTTCTCCAGCAGTCTTCACCATGGCTGACTTTAGGACTTTCAGCCAAAGAGTCCCTATAAAAGAGTTCAATGTAGATAAACTTCCCCTTTTCGTGTTTCCCTGTTCTATTTGGCCACTGGCTGGAAAAATCAGCACTCCTAAGCTAGACTCCCCCTTACTAGTTTTTCACAAAACATGTGAACAAGGCCTCTGGCCTTGAGCTGGGGCTTCACAGACATGGTTACATTTCTAAGATAAATAAGTTACCAAATGAGCTCCATTGTTACAGCTGGCAGTGAGAAAAAAAAAAGAGAAGAAAAAAGCTCTCCCACTCCAGGTGTCCTTAAAATGTTAACTTGCCCAGAACAGATGAAAAAAACAATAGAAACGAAAACTTCTTTTTGTGAACTTATGCAGACTGTGAACTTCTGAGCCCCTTCCCTTACATGTTGGGTACAAAATTCGGAAACTACCTAAATTTGGAGATCAGGTGACTAATTGATTACAACAGAAGCAATGCCCTCTAAATCCGTTGCAACCAAATAGGTATGTTTCGCTGTCTTCGGTGCTATCTTAGGTGCCTTGAATTGTCCGTCCTTACAACAGTATAATTCTATATACTTAAACATTGTTTATGTTTTCATAAAATGGTCAACAGATGTGATTAATTATGTAATGTTCAGATGTTTCCCAGAGTGCTCTATCATGAGGCAGGTTAATTTAAATATCAAATACGGGGGCATACAACCCGGTTCCTCTGGGAACCTGTATCCCTCACTTTAGACATCCTATTAGGAAAAGGAGCTGCTGCAGGTGTGGGCACAGGAATCACTGTCCTAGTCCATGTGACACAACAAATGACCCGATGAGAAGCAGCAATAGACCAAAATTTAAAGATATTAAAAACCTCCATCACAGTTTTATAGGAATCTTTAACCTCTCTCTCTGAAATTGTTTTACAGAACATGCGAGGGTTGGACCTCCTCTTCGTGAGAGAAGGGGGCTTTTGTGCTGCATTGAGGGAAAAAGTTGATTTTATGCCGACCATACTGGAGTTGTAAAAAAATCTATGAGTAAATTAAGAAGACGCCTAGAAGAGCATCAACAAGAGAGAGATGCACAAAAAGGGTGGTTTGAGTCTTTGTTCACACAGTCCCCCTGGTTAACTACGCTTTTATCAGCCCTGGCCAGTCCATGAATAATCCTCATTTCATTGCTAATTGTAGGACCCTGTTTGCTCAACCATCTAGTTTCCTTTCTACAAGCTTAAATTGGATAAGTTAAACTTATGGTAATCAGACAACAATATACCTCACTAGAAGACATAAAATGTGAGACCCCGCAATGCTCATTTTTATGATTAAAATTAAGCAGAATAAGAAGTGGGGAATGAAAGGTTAATAAAATATGTACTTTTAACTTCTTGTTTTTCTGTATGCTTAACAAAATACTGATGAAATCTTGAAAACTGTTTGCTAATCTTGTTCCCAGAATGTGCTGTCCCCAATTGCCAAACTGTTGAATGTACTCCCTCTCCCATTGGCGTGCAAACCACTCACTCGACCTGACCCATCAATAAATTTCCCTCCCTGCTCTCACCATGTAAATTGCATAAGCTCTGCTTAAGCTGTTCTTAGGGCTCTCTTCTCTATTCAAGTGAGCTCTGAGCCCCAGCATGCTGGACCCCCAATAAACCCTTTGCTGTTGCATGAGACAGTCTCTTCGTGGTCTCTTTTCCGACGCTCGCCCGACTTTACATTGGTACAATCATAAGTGTGAACATTCCTATGTGTGTCCAGAATATTACTATAATAAATAATATATGTAGATCAGGTAATAGGAGTTTTTCTTCCACCATTTATGGGAGCAATATTTTGAAGATATATGAATTAGTATTTTGGGTAGAAATAGGTGTACCATTTGTCTATGAATATAGAGATAATGCATGAATAGACAATACTGTGAATTAATAATATTACTGGTTCCAACTTTAAATAATGGATTGAATTGATATCTGAAAATATACAGGAAACCTTATATTGATATACTACATTTAATCCTACCCATTATACATCTGAATGAAATATTAGGGTTATGGATTTTCATGAAGAGTGTTTGAGTTTTGCTTCAAAAGTGATTATGGAAATTGAAAATAATGTGTTTGGAAAGAAGTCTCATGAAAAGACCAGTCCAGAAACCTGGAGGTATGCATGTGTTCTGAAGCAGAAAGTGATTTAAAGTGAAACAAACGCCTATATATTTGCTAACTTGTGGATGATAAATATATACGATGATGTGCAGAAATTGAAGAAATAGTAATGTACCAGTGTTGAATAAAAATGAACGTTAAAATACACATCATGTCCCATAGGAATCTACTTGAATTGATGTTAAACTGCGTCCGTTAATGTAGAAATATTAGAATTTGTATGCACCATTCACTGAAGTTAGTTTTCAGTACTAGGAAACAAATATGTATTTCAGGTAGATGAGTATTTCTGAGAATAATCTTGTGAAAAGTTGATTATAAATCCACATACATGAACATGAATGAATTCAGGGAGTGTATAATAAGACTCATACATTTCATATTTTGAAAAATCTGGAGAGTATATATATATATATATATATATATATATATATATATATATATATATATATATATATACACACACACACACACACTCACACAAACTGAGACTATAAAAATAGCAATATATATGACAATTGAAATTCACCATGAAATATACATCATCCACAGATTCAAAAATATTCATGTTACTGAAGATAGATTTATGTATAATGTTGTTTAACTAGGAAGTTTACCCATACATTAAATTTTCAGTTCCAACAGCATTTAGGAGGAGTAATCTCTTCTCACATTTTGTATCTGCCAAGTCAGCCACCTCACAAGAATGTACGTGTGATACCAGGTAGGATTCTATATGTGCATATAAAAATACATGTGCTGAGTAGGCTACAGAGAGAGGGAGACAGGAATTCACATATTTGTTAACTTTAAAAACACATGGATAACTATTTCAACAGAAAATTGACTAGATTTATAACACATACCCTTTTTTATGCAAAAGGCAAGTCCAACTATACACCATGCTTCCTCTGAACTGCTTGGATTTCTATTCTGTTTGGGTTATTTTTCTCCATCATATTAGGAGTAGTAGTCAGAGTCCAGTAGGTTATGAGTTAGTGTCAGGGATCAGTATTTCAAATGGAAAATAGAATAATGAATCAAATGTGTATGCAAATATATGCTACACAAAAATCTTCCCACTCTCATCCAGAACAAATCCTTGACATTACCTTCGCCTGAAGTAAGTCACAATTAGAATAGAAGAGTTAGAAAATCTGTGAATACATATCTTGAGTGGAAAATGCTCAGAGTTCAGAACCTTGGAGGTGGTAGAGGAGTTTCCAAAAGTAAGGGACATGGTAAACACTCCTCTAACATGGAGGTCTGCTGGCGTAAAGACATCTTGAGAAACTGCCTCTGAGGTTGGGCACTTGAAACATACGTTATTTTCAGGAGCTTTAGCTTCCTTTGTAGTGAGACAATAAAATCTGCGTCTGCATCTATGTGACCTGGAGGATATGGTTTCTTATTTTCCAGTGAACATGAGGCAGCAGTGCTGAATTCACTCTTTGTAGGTAAACAGTGGCCACTGGGGTCTAATTGTCTCCCCATGTTGACTGTGGAGCCATTTGGTCATCCTCCACTTTTCGTGGTGTTTCCTGCTGTTGCACTGGGAGTTTGGTATTTGCTTCACAAAATACAAGAAGTTCAACAGGGACACAGTGCTGGAGGGAGTTCTGTCACGTGTTGTGGGTCAGGGTCTGCAGGAGAATGCAACAACCAGGCTTCTTTCCCACATACTTTGCCCCCTTGTCCATAGCAACATGATTCTGAACATGGCCCTGAATCCTCTCCATATAAAAACATGCTTTTACATATTCGGGTCTCCTGGCTGCACCATGTTAGTCACAAAAAATTTGGAAGCAAATGAGAAATCCACATGGCCATAACACAGATGTATTATCACACAACTGCAGACCACTTCTCTAGGCCCAATACTCTGCAGGCTCTAACTTGCTTGCCCCCATGTCCATAGCAACTTGATTCTGAACATGGCCCTGAAATCTTTCAATATAAAAACATGCTTTTACATATACAGGTCTCCTGGCTGCACCATGGCAGTCACAATGAATTTGGAAGCCAATGGCAGAACCACGTGGTCACAACACAGATGTATTATCACAAAACTGCACACCATTTCTCTAGGCCAACAACTCTGCAGGCTATAACTCAATGGCATCTCTGTTCTACACCATTTTAATGAAACCCAGTGAATTAAGGCAGGGTCTGGTACACTCAAGATCAGCAACAGGACATCCAAAGGTTCTCCAGTGCCACCTGGTCATGGGAATTTTAAAAATTTCATGGTATTTATCTGGCCATTTTTCAAGGATGAAGTTGGAGGCACTGTGGGTTTCAATTCATTCAGGAACCATTAAATGTTGAGGAAGTTCATTTCAAAGAAAGCTCTGGAGAACTCTCACAGGCAAGGCTTCCAAAAGAGTGGCCAAAAGGTCACATGAAGCCAGGCGCAGTGAGGTCTCCAATGTGACGTTCATGTGTGTTTTGACTCAAAACTATCCCTGCCAAGTCTTTCAGAATAAAATCATGTGATATACTGGCTGAGATTCCCAGTACTCTTTGGAAAACTACCCTGGGCCTAGATCTCAGTTTCCAAGGGTGACTTTCATGCGTGGCCTCCTAATATCCCAACACTTTTCATGGCAATACTTCTCTGAGGTCAATTCCAGAACGCAGTCTCTAAGGGGAATCAAACCAGAGTTCAAGCCCAGGTTGACCCAGTCATCTCTTCACACCGCCAATCAAATGAACACAATTAAAAACAAAACACTATCACATGGCCCCATCTTCTTCCTTATAGACACTCATCATAACCACTGGTTGGAGCTTTCCATGAGGGGCACATTCCAAAAGAGTGTCCAAAATAAGCTCCCTTGTCCCTCATTTGGCTCAAGTCAGGGTGGGAAGGACACCCTTCCTGTGGACCAGGAGTGATCAAATAGGCCTGTCATTAATACTGCTCCGCTTTTCCAATTTGAGGCCTTCTGACTGTGGGGTTTAGATTCTTTATGTGAACTGGAGTCATGAGAAAAGACAAGCACCTCTGCAGAGATTTGAAGAACTCATTTGACCAAAAGGATCGCTATTCTCACTTGATTGATTTCAGGAACCTACAGAGAAAGGCAATAGAATTCATTCACAATGACTGAAATTTTTTGCGAATTTGGTTTTGGATTCACACATGGGATCTTTCTTTAGATCCATCAGGTGCTGAGAATCTAAGCCACAGCCTCACACAGGGTAGAGAGCCTGATTCAGACACATCCCTTTCCGAAGCAATTTAGCAAGAGCCACAGGTGATGCCCATTCATTTCCATTTGAAAACTGTTTTCTTCAGGCTTCACAAAGGGGTAGCCTGAGCCCAACATCTTCCTGACATTCAGGGCAACAGAACAATAGGTAAGCAAAAGGCCCAAAGCATGGTATCTCCACTGAGATTTTTCTGGTCACACTCATATCTGAATTTTCTGAGATACTGGCCATTCCCTTCAGGTATCCAGTACATGGACATGTCAAAGACCTTGGAGTTGGTACATATCTTGGACACAAAACAATGAGACTATTCTGGAGAGTTGCCAGAATTCAGGAAGAAAACAGGGACTTAGGAAGGTAGTAGGTTTTGCCAATCCATAAGGCAAGCTGCAGTCCATTCATAAATTGGGCAGGATGAATGCTGGGAAACTTTTTACTACACAGGACACATCCATTGTTGCATTGTCTTTTCTCATGTCTACAACCACGGACACAGTGGGATACACAGACATAGAAACACTCACCTTGTCAAATGACTTACTAGAAATAGTTCACTGAAAACCAAACAAACCGCCTTTCCTACCTATTCTCAGAACAAGAGACAAAACCACACACCCACACTCACAATGGCACCTCCTTCCCCTAAGTAGGTCTGTGACTATCCGGAGTGTTCTCTGACTGGTGGGCAATACTATGTTCCCCCGAAATGGCCTGTATTCTCTCAGATCTGGTTTCCTTGGCCAACTATGTGAAGTTGTCAGGAAAAAGTGGTGAGCCACTACCTGCTTTCTCAGGAAAGGTCCCTCTTCAGAGCTCTCCTGGCATTTGGCCATCCTCACATCAGTAGGTACCAAGAAAGACTGACTCTGTCCTTGGTAAATCCAAACAAGTGAGCCCACTGGGACTGGGACTGGAACTGCATCTGGGTGCCTGGCTTCTTGGATACCAAGTTCAGAGAGTTCCATCACCAAGGAAATGAGGTATGACACTTTCTTTGGAACTGAATGAGGTCACTGCCTTTGCAACCACTTGGTCCTAACAGTTGCTTCCAAGGGCCCCATGAGATGGAGGCTGCCCCTTCTTCCTCTGACACTTTCACAATTTAGAATGGTATATCAACCATAGGCACACACACAGGCTTGGTTTGGTCCATCTTCTCCACAATAAGAAGAGAGAGGCTGATTCAGACACATCCCTTCATCCTGACCAGGTGGTTTGTCATCGAAGATGACTTTTGCTCTTTCAGGTCCTTCATACCTGTCTACAACTTCTCCAGGTATCATTTCTGCATGGACCTTTGAGGATCTCAGCAGGTGGAAGGTCCCCTACTTTTCTGTATTGTAAGAACAACTTTGTCCCTGCTCTTCTGTAAAATGAGATTGAGGGAACAGTGTATGTTTTGGGTTAATAACAGGTTTGATTTCGATTTGTGTTAGGAATCATTCTTCTGGATGAATAATGGTATTGGGAACCTGGTATATTTACAAGAATGTAGAGGTGAAACATAAGTATGAAAACAGAAATCCAGGTATGATTTTAAACCCATAAGGGCATTGGGCCCTGGATTGGGATACTTAGCTTTGAATTATGTTCTGCACAGATGTCTCAGATAATTTGATATACAATGGCATAGGACCTTGTACCTTAGAAGATTGAATGTAGAAGAGAACATCCCTTCAAAAAGGGATAGTCGGTAGGATTAGGAAGATAGTCGGTCGTTTTAGGAAGAAGAGTGAGTATATGATTTGGAACAAAAGTTCTTTAGCAATAGGATTTCAGTTAGAGAGTGAATGTATATGTCAGCACATATGAAGAGCCAGTAACGATGATGAAGTGGGGAAAACATGTAGAAAAGAAGATATCAATAAAGATATTACGAAATCAGGGAAAGTAAAGTGAGTGAGAGGATTAGACATTTTCAACAGGCTTGAGGTTGAATCTTAGAAAGAAACAAATATGAAGTCACCAATAATATTGACATTTGAGAGCATTAGGCACCCTGGACATGGATGTTTTTAGTAATCTATGTTCACATTTCATTTAGGCTTTGCTTGGTTCAATCATAAGTGTAACATTTACATTTTTGTCCAGAATATTATTGTGATAATATGTATATGTAGATCAGGTGACATAAGTATTTCTTCCACCATTTTTGGTAGCAATATACTGAAGACATAAAATTAGTATTGGGCGTACAAAGAGGTGTACCCTATGTCTATGAATATAGAGATAAAGCATGAATAGACCATACTGTGAATAAGTAATATAACTTGTTCCGACTTAATATAATGGGATGAACTGATATCTGAAAAATTACTGGAAATCTTATATGCATATACAATCATTCATTCCAACCAGTTATTCATCTAATGTCAATATTAGTGTTTTGGTTTATCATGAAGAGTGTGTGAGTTTTACTTCAAAAGTGATTATGGAAATCGAAAATAATGTGTTTGGAAAGAAGTCTCATGAAAAGACCAGTCAAGAAACCCTGACAATACATGTGTTGTGAAGTAGGAAGTGATTAAAGTTTAAAGAAATGCCTACAAATTTGTGAACTTGTGGATGAAATACATATCTTATGATGAGCAAAAACTGAAGAAATAATAATGTACCAGTGTTGAATATAAATGAACATCATATTATATATCATGTCCCATTGGGATCTACTTGCATTGGTGATAGACTGGATCAGTTCCTGTAGAATGATTAACATTTGTATGCACCATTCACTGAAGTTAGTTTTCAGTACTAGGAAACAAATATGTATTTAAGGTGGATGAATATTTCTGAGACTAATATTTTGGAATGTTTATTATAAATCCACATGCATGAACATGAATGAATTTAGAGAGTGTATATAAGACACATATATTTCATATTTTGAAAAATCTGGAGAGTGTATATATATATATATATATATATATATATATATATATATATATATATACACACATACCCACACACACACAAAAAAAAACACACACAGACATTTAAAAGTAGCAATATATATGCCAATCAAAATTCATCTTTAAATATATATCATCCACAGATGCAAAAATATTTATTTTACTGAACATGAGTTTATGTATAATGATGTTCTACTAGGAAGTTCCCCTATAGGTGGAATTTTCAGTTCCAACAGCAATTTGGAGGAGTGATCTCTTCTCACAATTTGTATCTGCCAAGTCAGCCACCTCACAAAAATGTACATGTGATACCAGGTAGGATTCTATAAGTGCATATGAAAATACATGTGATGAATAGGCTACAGAGAAAGGGAGACAGGAATTCATATATTTGTTTAATTTAAAAACACATGGTGAACTATTTCAATTAAAAATTGACTAGATTTATAACACCTACCATTTATCATGCAAAAGGTAAGTCCAAGTATGCAGCATGCCTCCTCTGAACTGCTTGTATTTCTATTCTGTTTGGGTATTTTTCTCCATCATATTAGGATTAGTAGTCAGAGGATAGTAGGGTATGGGATAGTGTCAGTTATTCAGTATTTCGAATAGAAAATTGAAAAAGAATGCAATGTGTATGCAAATATGTGCTACACAAATATCTTCCCACTCTCATCCAGAGCAATGCCTTGACATTACCTTCGCCCCATGTATGACACAATTAGAGCAGAAGAGTTAGAAAATCTGTGAATACATATCTGCAATGGAAACTGCTCAATTTTCACAAATTTGGAGAAGGTAGAGGAGTTTCCAAAATTAAGGGACAATGTAAACTCTCCACAAACATGGAGCTCTGCTGGCCTAAAGAGTTCTTAAGAAACTGCCTCTGAGGTTGGGCACATGAAATATATGTTGTTGTCAGGAGCTTTAGCTTCCATTGTAGTGAGACCATCCAAGCTGGTCTGCATTTTTGTGACCTTTGTGAGCACATGGTTTCTTGTTTTCCAATGAACATGAGGCAGCCTTGCTAAATTCTCTCTTTGTAGGTAAACTGTGACCAATGGGGGCTAAGTGTCTCCCCGTGTGCACTGTGAACCCATTTGGTCATCCTCCACTTTTCGTGCTGTTTCTTGCTGCTGCACTCGCAATTTGGCATTTGCTTCATGAAACAAGGAGTTCAACTGGGACACAGTGCTGGAGCGAGTTCTGTCACGTGTGGTGGGTCAGGGTCTGCAGGAAAATGCACCAACCATGCTTCTATCCCACCAGCTTGCCTCCTTGAGCATAGCAACCTGATTCTGAACATTGCCCTGAAACTCCTACATATAACAAGATGCCTTTTGAGAGAAGGGTCTGCTGGCTGCACCATATCAGTCATAATCCATTTGGAAGCCAAAGGCAGATCCACATGGCCAAACCACAGATTTTTTATCACACACCTGCCCACAACTTCTCTAGGTCCACTACTCAGCAGGCTCGAACTTACTTGCATCTCTTTTCTATACCATTTTCATGAAAACCAGTCAATCAAGGAACCTTCTGGTATATTCATAATCAGAAACAGGACATCCAAAGGTTTTCCAGTGCCACCTGCTCATGGGAATTTTAAACATTTCATGGTATTTATCTAACCATTTTTAAAGGATGAAGTTGGAGGCACTGTGGGTTTCAATTCATTCAGGAACCATTAAATGTTGAGGAAACTCATTTTAATGAAAGCTCTCGAGAACTCTCACAGGCAAGGCTTCCAAAAGAGTGGCCAAAAGTTCACATGAAGCCAGGCCCATTGAGGTCTACAATATGAGGTCCATGTTTGTTTTGACTCTCAACTATTGCTGCCAAGTCTTTCAGAATAAAATCATGTGATATCCTGGCTGAGATTCTCAGTGCTCTGTGGAAAGCAACCCTGGGTCAAGACTCATTTTCCAAGGACTCCATGCGTGGTCTCCTAAAATCCCAACACAACTCATTGCAATACTTCTCTAAGATCAGTTCCAGAATGCAGTCTCTAAGGGTAATTACGCCAGAGTTCCAGCCCACGTGGACCAATTCATCTCTTCCAACCGCCACACAAGTGACCACAATTAAAACCAAAACACTCCCACATGGACCTCATCTTCTTCCATATAGACACTCATCATTACCTCTGGCTGGAGGATTCTATGAGGGGCACAGCCCAAGACAATGTCCAAAAGAAGCTTCCTTACCCCTCATATGCCTAAAGGCCAGGACTCCCTTCCTGTGAACCAGGAGTGATCAAATAGGCCTGCCGTTAATACTGCTCCACTTCTGCAATTTGTGGCCTATTGACTGTGGGGTTTAGATTCTTTTTGTAAATGGGAGTCATGAGAAAACCCAAGCACCTATGGGCTAGACTCTGCAGGGCTTTGAAGAACTCATTTGACCCGAAGGATCCCTATTCTCACTTGATGGAGGCAGGAACATTACAGAGGAAGACGAGAGACTCCATCCACAATGACCGCTCTTTTGGCCATTTTGGTTTTGGATTCACACATGGGATCCTTCTTTAGACCCATCAGGTGCTGAGAATCAAAGCCACAGCCTCACACAGGGCCAAGAGGCTGATTCAGACACATCCCATTCTAAAGCAATTAAGCAAAGAGCCCAAGGTGATGCCCATTCATTTTCATTTGAAAACTGTTTTCTTCAGGCTTCAAAAAGGGGTGGCCTGAGTCAAAGAACTTCCTGACATTCAGGGCAACAGACAAATAGGTAAGCAAAAGACCCAAAGCAGGATTTCTCCATTGAGACTCTCCTGGTCCCAATGATATCTGTGTTTTCTGACATGCTCTCATTCCCTTCAGCTATCCAGTACATAGCCATGTCACAGATCTTGGAGGTGGTTCATATGGTGGACATAAAATCATAAGCCTATTCTGAAGAGTGGCCATAATTCTACGAAGAAAACAGGAACTTTGGAAGATAGTAGGTGTTGCACATCCATAAGGCAATCCACAGTCCATTCATAAATTAGGCAGGATGAATGCTGAGAAGCTTTCTACTAGACATGACAAATCCATTGATGCATTCTCTTTTCTAATGTTTACAACCACAGACACGGTGGGATACACAGACATAGAAACACTTGCCTTGTCAAAGCACTCAGTAGACACAGTCCATTCCAAACCAAACAAACTGCCTTTCCTACCTATTCTCAGAAAATGAGACAAAACCACAAACTCACACCCACAACCACAAAGGCACCTCCTTCCTCCAAGTAGGTATGTGACTATCTGGAGAGCCCTCTGACTGGTGGACCATTTTATGTTCCCCCGAAACGGCCTGTCCTGTCTCAGATCAGGTCTCTTTGGCTAACTCTGTGAAATTGTCCGGGACCAGCAGTGAGACACTACCTGCTTTCTCAGGAAAGGCCCCTCTTCAGAGCTCACCTGGCATTTGGCCATACTCACATCAGTATTTACCAAGAAAGACGGACTCTGTCCTCTGTAAATCTAAACAAGTGAGCCCACTGGGACTGGAACTGGGACTGCCTCTGGGTGCCTGGATTCCAAGTTTACAGTGTTCCTTCAACAAGAAAATTAGATGAGGTCACTTCTTTCTGGAACTGATTGAATTTGCTGCCTTTGCAACCACTTTGTCCTAACAGTTGTTTCCAAGGGTCTCATGAGATGGAGGCTGCCCCTATTTCCTGTTACAATTTCACAAGATAGAAAGTTATATCAACCATAGGCACCTGGGAACAGCTCTCTACATAGGCCTGGTTTGGTCCATCTTCTCTACATTAAGAAGATAGAGGCTGATTCAGACACATCCCTTCGTCATGACCAGGTTGTTTGCAATTGAAGATGACTTTTTCTCTCTCAGGTACTTCACAGTTCCCTATATCTTCTCCAGGGATTATATCTGCATAGACCTTTGAGCTTCTTAGCAGGTGAAAGTCTCCCTACATTTTTGTATTGTAAGACCAACTCAGTCCTGCTCTTTTGTAAAGATAGATTGAGGGAACAGTATATGGTTAGGGTTAATAACAGGTTCGATTTGTGTTAGGAATCATTCTGCTGGATGAATAAGAATATTGGGATCCTGTGGTATTTATAAGAATATAGAGGTGAAATATAAGTATGACAATGGAATTCTAGATAAGATTTGAAGCCCAGAAGTGCACTGGGCACTGGAGTGGGAAACTTAGCTTTGAACAATGTTCTGCACAGATATCTCAGATAAATCGATATATAATGGCAAAGGACCATGTACCTTGGTTGATTGAATGTGTAAGAAAACATCCAGTCAAAAAGGGATAGTCGGTAGGATTAGGAAGATAGTGTAGGTTTAGATAGAAGAGTGAGAATAGGATTTGGACCAAAAGTACTTTAGCAATAGAGTTTTGGTTAGAGAGTGAATGTAAATGTCAGCACATGTGAAGAGTTGGTCACAGTGATGAACTGGAAAAAATATGTAGGAAAGCATTTATCAATAGAAACATTAGGAAATCAGGCAAAGTATAAAGTGAGTGATAGGATTAGACATTTTCAACAGGTTGAGATTTAATATATAATCTTAGGAAGAAACAAATATGTAGTCACCGACAGGATAGACATTTGAGAGCATTAGGCAACCTGGACATGGATGGTTTTAGTAATCCATGCTCACTTCCTATTTAGGATTTGGTACAATCATAAGTGTGACATTTGCGTTTTGTGTCCAGAATATTACACTGAAAAAATGTATATTTATATCAGGTGACATGAGTATTTCTTCCACCATTTCTGGAAGCAATATTTTGAAGACATATAAATTAGTATTGGGGGTACAAATACGTGCACCCTGTGTCTCTGAATATAGAGAAAATGTATGAATAGACAATAGTGTGAATAAAGAATATAATTGGTTTCAACTTTAAAAAATGGATTGAAGTGGTATCTGAAAATATAAAGAAAATTTTATATTGATAAACATACATTCATTCAAACCAATTATACATCTATTTGTAATATTAGGGTTATGGTTTATCATAAAGGGTGTGAGTTTTGCTTCAAAATTGATTATGAAAATCGAAAATAATGTGTTTGGGTAGAAGTCACATGAAAAGACCAGTCAAGACACCTGGAGGAATACATGTGTTCTGAAGCAGGAATTGATTGAAAGTGAAACAAATGCCCATAAATTTGTGAATTTGTGGATGAAATATATATCCTATGATGTCCATAATATGAATAAATATTAATGTACCAGGGTTTAATAAAAATGAACGTCAAAATGCACAGCTTGTCATATCGGAATCAAGGTGCATTGATGTTAAACTTGGTCAGTTACTGTAGAAATATTAGTTAAATCTGTTTTTCAGGTGGATGAATATTTCTGAGAATAATCTTGTGAAAAGTTGATTATAAATCCAAGTCCATGAACATGAATAAATTTAGCGAGTGTAAATAAGACACATATATTTCATATTTTCAAAAATCTGGAGAGTGTATATATATATATATATATATATATATATATATATATATATATTTACACAAAACACACACACAGACATTAAAAAGTAGCAATATATATGCCACTCAAAATTCATCTATAAATATATATCATCCAAAGATGCAAAAATATTTATTTTACTGAACATGAGTTTATGTATAATGTTTTTCTACTAGGAAGCTCCCCTATAGGTGGAATTTTCAGTTCCAACAACGATTTGGAGGAGTGATCTCTTCTCACAATTTGTATCTACCAAGTCAGCCAACTCACAAAAATGTACATGTGATACCAGGTAGGATACTATAAATGCATATAAAAATACATGTGATGAATAGGCTACAGAGAAAGGGACAGGAATTCATATATTTGTTAATTTTAAAAACACATGGAGAACTATTTCAATTGAAAATTGACCAGATTTATAACACCTACCATTTATCATGCAAAAGGCAAGTCCAAATATACAACATGCCTCCTCTGAAATGCTTGTATTTCTATTCTGTTTGCGTTACTTTTCTCCATCATATTAGTATTAGTAGTCAGAGTCTAGTAGGGTATGTGAATATTTCTGAGAATAATCTTGTGAAAAGATGATTATAAATCCACATTCATGAATATGAAAAATTTAGGATGTGTAAAATAATACACATATATTTCATATTTTGAAAAATCTGGAGAGTGTGTATATATATATATATATATATATATATATATATATATATATATATATATATATACACACACACACAAACATTCACAGACATTAAAAAGTAGCACTATATGCCAATTTAAAATCACCATGAAATATGTATCATCCACAGATCCAAATAAATTCATTTTACTGAACATCGATTTATGTATAATGTTGTTCAACTAGGAAGCTCACCCACAGGTTGAATTTTCAGTTCCAACAGCGTTTAGGAGGAGTGATCCCTTTTCACAATTTGTATCTGCCAATTCAGCCTCCACACAAGAATGTACGTGTGGTAACAGTTAGGATTCTAAATGTGCATATAAAAATACAGGTGCTGAATAGGCTTCAGAGAAAGGGAGACAGGAATTCACATATTTCTTAACTTTTAAAATACATGGAGAACTATTTCAAAAAAAATTGACAAGATTTAAAACTCCTACACTATATAATTCAAAAGGCAAGCCCAACTATCCACCATGCCTCCTCTGAACTGCTTGTAGTTCTATTCTTTTGGGGGTATTTTTCTCCAACATATTAGGATTAGTAGTCAGAGTCTAGTAGGGTATGTGTTAATGTCAGTGATTCAGTATTTTGAATGGAAAATAGGAAAATGAATCCAATGTGTATGCAAATATGTGCTTCAGAAAAATCTTCCCACTCTCATCCAGAACAATCCCTTGACATTATCTTCGCCCCAAGTAAGACACAATTAGAGGAAAAGAGATAGAAAATATGTGAATACATATCTGAAATGGAATTTGATCAGGAGTTCACAACCATGGAGGTGGTAGAGGAGTTTTCAAAAGTAAGGGACAGGGTAAGCACTCCACAATCACAGAGCTCTGCTGGCCTAAAGACTTCTTGAGAAACTGCCTCTGAGTTTGGGCACTTGAAATATATGTTGTTTTCAGGAGCTTTTGCTTCCTTCTAGTGAGACGATCAAAGCTGGGTCAGCATCTATGTGACCTGGAGGACATAAATTGTAATATTCCAATGAACATGAGGGAGCAGTGCTGAATTCTCTCTTTGTAGGTATACTATGGCCACTTGGGGCTAAGTGTGTCCGCGCGTGGATTGTATATTCATTTGTTCCTCTTCCACTCTTCATTGTGTTTCTTGCTGCTGCACTGCGACTTTGGTATTTGCTTCACGAAATACATGGAGTTCAACTGGGACACAGTGGTCTAAGTGTCTGCCCGTGTGGACTGTGAAGCCATTTAGTAATCCTCCACTTTTCCTGGTGTTTCTTGCTGCTGCACTGCGAGTTTTGTATTTGCTTCATGAAATACAAGGAGTTCAACTGGGACACAGTGCTGGAGGGAGTTCTATCACATGTGGTGGCTCACACATGAGCATTCATGAAACCGGCCTCTATATCACATAGCTTGCTCCCTTGACCATAGCAACCTGATTCTGTAAATTACCCTAAAACCTCTCCATATAACAAGATGTGTTTACTTATAATGGTCTCCTGGCTGCACCATGTCCGTCTCATGACATTTGGAATCCAAAGGCAGATCCACATGGCCCCATCACAGATGTTTTATCACACACCTGCCTACCGCTGCTCTAGGCCCTCTACTCATCAGGCTCCAAATTACTGGCATCTCGGTTCTACACCATTTTCATTAAACCCAATCAATCAAGGCACTGTCTGGTACACTCATGATCAGAAATAGGACATCCAAAGGTTCTGTATGCCACCTGTTCATGGGAATTTCAAAAATTTAAACTATTTATCTAGCCATTTATCAAGGATGAAGTTGGAGGCACAGTGGATTTCAATTCATGCAGGAACCATTAAATGGTGAGTATGATCATTTCAATGAAAACTCTGGAGAACTCTCACAGGCAAGGCTTCCCAAAGAGTGTCCAAAAGGTGACCTGAAGACAGGCTCATTGAGGTCTACAATTGAGATCCATGAGTGTTTTGATCTCAACTATGGCTGCCAAGTCTTTCAGAATAAAATCTTGTGGTATCCTGACTGAGATTCCCAGTGCTCTGTGGAAAGCTACCCTGGGCCTACATCTCAGGTTCCAAGGGCGACTCTCATGCATGGCCTCCTCAAATCCCAACACAACTCATGGCAATACTTCACTAAGCTCAGTTCCAGGACACAGTGTCTAAAAGGAGTCACACCAGAGTTCAGGCCCAGGAGGACCCAGTAATCTCTTCCACCTACCACACATATGACCACAATTTAAATCAAAACACTCCCACATGGGCCTCATCTTCTTCTACACAGACACGCATCATAACCTCTGGCTGGAAGTTTCCATGAGGGGTGCAGCCCAAGACAGTGTCCAAAATAAGCTCCATTGCCCCTAATTTGCCAAAAGTCAGGGTGGCCTAAACACCCTTCCTTTGAACCAGGAGTGATCAAATAAGCCTGCCTTTAATACTGCTCTGCTTCTCCAATTTGAGGCCTAATGACTGTCAGGTGTAGATTTTCTATGTGATTTGGAGTCATGAGAAAACCCAAGCACCTATGGGCTATCCACTGTAGGGCTTTGAAGAACTCATTTGACCCAAATGATCCCTATTCTCACTTGACGGAAGTCAGGAACTGAAAAGGTCGGGCGAACTTCGGAGGAAAAGACCACCAAGAGACTGTCTCATGCCACAGCAAAGGGTTTATTGGGGGTCCAGCATGCTGAGGCTCAGAGCTCACTTCAGAGGAGCAAAGAACAAAGAGCCCCGAGAACAACTTGAGCAGAGTTTATATACATTCTTTAGAGAGGGCAGGGACTTTACATACATCATAGCCTCCTTTAGAAAATCATCATATACCGTGGGAAAATCAAATAATAACTCTAAAACATGATTAGCACATTCATTGGTGGGAACAGGTTGGGCAGCGGGTGATTGGTCAGCCGTGAGAAGGAGTATACATTTAAACTGATTGGTTGAAGCACTGAGATGTATACATGCAAATCTGCATGGTTTCTGTGAAGGGGTGGTTAAGTAACGAGGTGGTCAGGGAAGATTTCAACACACATCTAATGGGAAGATCCGGGAATTGTCTTAAGTGCCACAGGAATTTCAGGTTCTGAGTGCAGCTTGGAAAATGTACAAAACCTGGTTCTTTACGTTTCAATTTCAATTTCTTTTATTCTTTCATTTCCCACCCCTTTTTCTGACTACTTTTAATCTTAAAAGTAATGAATCAAAATTATTGTGGGGTTTCACATTCTATTCCTACCAGTGCAGCATATTTCTGTCTGATTATCATGAGTTTCACCTGCCTAATCTGAGCCTGGAGAAAGGAAACTATGTGGTTAGGCAAACAAGGTCCCACAGTTAGCAACACCATAAGGATGATCAGGGGTCCAGCTAAGTCTGATATTAGTGTAGTTACCAGGGGTACTCGGTTAACCATGACTCAAAGCACCCTTGTTGAATCTCCCATTCTCTCTGGCGCTCTTCAAGGTATTTTCTTAATTTACTCATGAATTATTTTGCAACTCCAATATGGTCAGCATAAAAACAACATTCTTCTCTCAGTGCAACACAGAGGCCCTCTCCCTCATCAAGAGGAGGTCTAATCCTCACCTGTTCTGTAAAACAACTTCAGAGAGAGAGGTTAAGGATTCCTGCAAAGCTGTGATGGAGGTCTCTAACGTCTTCAAGTCTTGATTTATTGCTGTTTCTAATTGGGCCATTTGTTGTTAACCACGCATCATAGAAGCTGTTCCCATACCCACTCCTGCAGCAGCTCCTATCCCCAATAGGATGGCTAGAGTAAGGGACAATGGTTCCCCTTGATATCGGGTTGTTTGTCCCCCTAGTAGACCTTCAAATGATTAGGCATTATGATAGAGTACCCTGGAGAGTATCTGCACCATTACACAATAATTTACAGGGCTGTCAAAGACCTGGGCTGAAATACAAGGAGTTCTGACTGTGTGGAGTTCAGTACCATAAAGGTTCCTTTAATTAGTTCCCAGGGGGAGGATTCAGATGTACTCTGGACTGGGGAAGTAGGCAAAGACGGAATCCAGGAAGTATTAGATGGTAGAGGGGTTCTGGTAGATCTAGGCATGGAAGGTTTAGGAGGCTTAATCCCTGGCTTGAGGGGATTGGGTCCTATTGCTGTGGGATTTTCTTTCTTTTTAAGCCAGACGGTGAACCAGAGACCAAATTCATCACCTGGGCCATAAATATAGAATCGCATTCCCCACGTATTTCCCATAGGCCAGGTTTTTCTGAGGTAGCCCCTTCCTTTGGAAGTGAAAGTTATATTGAGGGGGTAACATAGAGTATTCTTTCCACAGCGAGTTTTTGACACCACTGGGCAAGCAGCACATTTCTTGGGATCAATCCAGGTGTCATTTCATCCTACCGGAATCATACCTTTCTGGGGAGTTTGGGTTCCACCATGCAGCTTTCGTTTGTTCACAACCCCAAGATCTACAATAAAAGTCACTGGGTCCTCCACAGGTTTGGGCCTGTTTTATGACTTTGGAAATCAGGTGGGCACACATAATAGTCAAGACTGGCTAGTTTACACCTGAGCTGGGGGAGATGACATCCACAATTCATGGGTTAAGGTGGTCTATGTTGCCCTAGTTAGGGTTTGAGTGGGATCTGTGTGGGGTCCTCTATGTCAGGGAGATCCCAGTCAGGGAAGCCTATGGCAAGCTGACAAATTTCCAGGTGGAGAGATGGCCACCAAGTCCATAAGGTGGCTGTTTGTGAAATAGATCACACTACTTGCCCATTAGGATTCATTACTTGCCCTTGTTGCTGAGCACGCTGATGGGGATTAGGGCTGCTGGTGGTCATGGGAAGAATCCATAGCCCTACCCACATGACGGAGACGCAACTTGAGATGGATACCAGTCTGTAGAAGTTTCCAGCCAGAGTCTGTACAGGGCTCAGGCATGAGATGGGAGGCATTGATCCAGGAAGTGATCCCATCCACTTTCACCACTGTGGGTGTTATAAGCAGCACCTGGTATGATCCTTTCCAGTGGAGTTCCAGGGATGACACCTGACGCCATCTCACGTAGACGAAGCCTCCCACTTGATATCAATGTGGGGTTCCCTCGTCTCCAGTCTGATAAGCAGAGGCCAAATGTTTCCACAGGTATCGCTGGGTGCTGGGTTTGTTAAAGGGCTTTAAATCTGTCAAGCAAGGGGGTGTGAAAGGAATCATTAAGTCTCATAGTTGGGATTAGGTCCCCTACTGGAGGAAGGGCACCATTGAGAATTTCATAAGAGGTGAGGTTACACAAAGAGGCGGAGGGGGTATTTCTTTCACAAAACAGTGCATAAGGTTGGAGCATAGTCCAATTTTTTATGCCAGTATCCAAGCTTAATTTTGTTAAGTACTCTTTGATGGTTCTATTCATCCTTTCTACCTGTCCTGAGCTATAGGGTCTATAAGCACAATGTAACTTCCAATTAATCCCCAGGGTCCTGGCAAATCCCTTACTTTCCTGGGGCATGAATGCCGGTCCGTTAGCGGACCCTATTACCTTAGGCAGGCCGAACCTTGGAAAAATGTCTTCTACGATCTTTTTGACTACCATCTGAGCTGTTTCTTTCTTCATGGGGAAGGCTTCGACCCATCCTGAAAAAGTATCTACAAAGACTAGGAGATATTTAAGTTCATACCTTGCTGGCTTAATTTCAGTAAAGTTCAATTCCCAGAATTGTCCTTGTCTGGTTCCTTGTAAGCGCTTCCCTGCAGGAAGCTTGGATGGGTAAGCATTAACTACTTGGCAGACTTGACAAGCTCTAGTCACCTGCTCAGCTATTTCTTTCCTCTGTGAGTCAGTCAATAATAAGTCCTTTCTCCGGTCCTTTAAGAGTGCCTATATCTTCTCTGAGTCTAAGTGGGTGAGCTGGTGTACGTCTTTGACATAAAGGTGGACTTTTTGAAATTGTAAACTTGTCTCTGTAGGATCCCAGAGTTCTGTATCTGTCTCCTCAGATGATAAGTTGCCTGAATGTTCCGGTGCGGCCAAGTCTCCTGATTGTTGTTCCCCCTGGTGTGGAAAAAGTTAACACAGTCACTCCATTTAGGGCTGCCAATAAAGCTTCCTCATCTGCACTTCTTTTTCCAACCGCCAAGGGTTCGTTTCCCTTCTGGTGCCCTGGGCAGTGCACTATAGCTAGTTCCTTAGGGCCCTGCACTGCTGAGAGAAGTTGGAGGATCTCATCTTTGTTCTTTATTTCTTTCCAGGTGGAGGTTAATAACCCCCTTTGATGGGAAATAGCCCCGTGCACATTTGCAGTGGCAAATGCATAGCGGCTATCAGTGTATATGGTGGCCCTTTTGCCTGTTGCTAGTTCCAATACTTTCGTAAGGGCAATCAGTTCTGCTTTTGGGGCTGATGTCAGTTCTGGGAGACCAGAGGAACAGATGACATTAATTTTGCTAACTACTGCTTCTCCAGCCCACCGCTTACCATCTTGGAGGAAGCTGCTGCCATCCATAAACCATACAACTTCAGGGCAAGGCAGTGGCTGATCCTTCAAGTCTCGTCGTATACTGGTTTCCTCTGCCAGTATGTGTTGACACTCATGAGCAACGGGTCTTGATGATTCTTCTGGCAGCAGTGTAGCCAGGTTGAGTGGAGCAGCAGGTCCCAGCGTGATTCTGTCTTTGTCAAGCAAGAGGTTCTGGTAGTGGGTTATTCTAGAGTTTGATAGCCACATCTCTGGAGGCTGACAGATGATGCACTCCAGGGCATGGGGGACTATAATCGTTAGCTTCTGTCCCAACGTTAATTTATCAGCATCTTTTATTAGAAGGGCTGCCGCTGCTATAGCTCTTAAGCAATGGGGCGACCCACTAGCCACTGGGTCCAGTTTATTTGATAAGTATTCTACCGGCCTTTTCCAAGGTCCCAAAGTCTCAGTGAGCACAACCCATGCTATTCCTTTCTTTTCCTCGATGTAGAGACTGAAGGGTTTTTCTATATCTGGGAGTGCTAAGGCCGGAGCAGATAGCAGCACCTTTTTTCTGACATTATCAAAAGCTTGTTGGTGCTCAGGGGTCCATTGGAAGTGGGCATCCCCCTTTATCAGCGGGTATAAAGGGGCAGCCAGAGACGCGAACCCAGGAATCCATAACCTGCAAAAGCCGGCAGTCCCAAGAAACTCCCTGAGTTGTCTCTTATTAGATGGGGGCAGTATCTGCACAAAGGTTCGTTTTGTGGGCTCAGTGAGCCATCCTTTGCCACCCCTAAGAGAATAACCCAGGAAGATTACTTCTTGCTGACAAATTTGGGCCTTTTTGGCAGAAGCCCTATATCCAAGCCGAGCAAGCTTGGAAAATAATGCTTGGGTCCCAGACTCATAGTTCTTTTTGGTGTCGGCTGCCAGTAGCAGACCATCCACATATTGGAGTATGGTGACATCGGGGTGTGCAGTTTTGAAGTCATTGAAGTCCTTGTGGAGGGGTTCATCAAAGAGAGTGGGAGAGTTTTTGAACCCCTGTGGGAGTCTAGTCCAGGTTAGTTGGACAGATGTCCCTTTTTCGGGGTCTATCCACTCAAAAGCAAACAGCAACTGAGTGTCCTTATGTACGGGCAAGCAAAAGTGAGCATCTTTTAAGTCTAGCACAGTGTACCATTCCTGCTCCAGATTCAGAGCGCTAAGCAAATTATATGGATTCGGTACAGTGGGGTGAATGTCCTGCACTCTGTTGTTGATCTCTCTTAGGTATTGAAGCGTCCGGTAGTCCCCAGTTCCTGGCTTTCTTACTGGTAGCAGGGGGATATTCTAGGACAAATGACAGGGCCTTAAGACCCCAAGAGCCAGGTATTTCTGAATATGGGCCCTTATCCCATCCTTAGCTTCTTTGATTAGAGGATATTGTTTAACACTGATTGGAGAGATAGAGGCTTTTAATTCTACTACTATTGGAGGTTGTTATATGGCTAGACCTAACCCAGCAGTTTCTGCCCAGGCATTAGGATAATCTTTTATCCATTTCTGGGGTAGTTTGCCTGTTTGATCAGTCCTAGGAGGCGCGAAGTGTTGATGTTCATCTTCTACGGATGTTGTCAAAGCCATGACTATGGGAGTTTTTACTGAAGGCTTTAAAAACTCCACTTGGGGACCATCAGGGTTAAAGGTTATTCTAGCCCAGAGTTTGGTAAGCAGATCCCAGCCCATCAATGGGGCTGGGCATTCTTGGATTACTTGGAAAGCGTGGTGGACTTTTCCATTTCCTAGGTCCATAGTCCTCTTAGTTGTCCCAGCCCAATATCTACTGCCATTAGTACCTTTAACAGGGGACCATTTATTTGATAGGGGGCCCAGTGGGGTCTTAAAGGTTGATTATACTGCTCCTGTATCCACTTCAAAGTTCACTGGGGTCCCCTCCACTTTAAATGTTACCCTGAGCTCGGAGAGGGGATCCGAGCCCCGACTTTCCTAGTCCTCTTCTAGAGTCAGCACGGCGGACTGGCATCTCTGCTTCTTTCGGGGGCACTCTTTGGCCTAGTGTCCTGTTTTCTTTACAGTAGGCACACTGATCTGAGGCCAGGGGCAGCCATTGGCGGGGGCCCAGGTATCCCTTTCTGACTCCCTGCTTTTTAACTTCTGGCATATTTGGTGCTCTGACCAGAACCTTAGTCAATGCTTTAGTCTGCCTTTTGCTCCTTTCATCCTCCTTTTGTTCCCTTTCCGTCTCTCTCCTCTGTTCCCTTTCCTCCTCAGTTTCTCTCTTATAATATACTTTCTCAGCATCTCTCACTAAATCTCTCAAGGTCTTATCTTGTAATACATCTAGACGTTGTAACTTTCTCTTAATATCTAGGGCAGCCTGCTCGATAAAGGCCATTGCAACAGATGCTTGTTCATCCTCTGCCTGAGGATCAAAAGGAGTATATTTCCTATATGCTTCCATAATTCTCTCCAGAAACATAGAGGGAGACTCATTAGGCCCTTGGATAATCTCTCTTACCTTGGCCAAATTAGTCGGCCCTCTGGCGGCCACTCGGAGACCCGCTATTAGAGTCTGGCGATAAGTGGACAGATGCTACCTACATTTAAAGGTGTTTGGGTGCCAGTTGGATCGGTTCATTGGCCCGTAGGGACGGAGAGGAAGCATCATAGGGGCTTCCGAGTTTTCTATTATCCGTCACCGGCGGGTTCCTTTAGGTGGCCCAGCTTCCTCCAGGGGAGGAGGGGTTGCTGCTGCTGCAGAGAAGTCCCCTGGAGTGCTTGGGTCTGGCCCAATTGCCTCTAGCGGCGGAGAGGCTGACTCAGCGGCGAGAATATCATCTGGAACGTGTTGGGGGTTGGAGAGCGAGGGTAGAGGATAAGGAGTGGGAGGAGTGTCCAGTCTTGTGACTCAGGGAGAATGGAAGGAAGAGGGGGAGGAGTGGAAGGTTTGAATGATAGGATGCTGGGGGAAGGGGTATATGGCTGTTGATCTGGGTGGCCACGTGGCCCCAGCTGAAAGACAATATCTCTGACTTTTCGGATTAGAGGGAAGTAGAAGGATCCTTCTGGGGGGCCACCTGACTCTGAGAATAGGCCATTCTGAAGCACAGAGAATCTGCCAGGTACGGCATTTTACTGAAAAAGAAAGATTCTGGGCCCTTGAGCGGACATCAGTCCAATGATCAAGTGTCAGGGACAGAGAAGTGGAAGTGCTTTGTCCCATAATGAGAGTTACTCAAACAGGGACAGTGAAGACACAAACGCAACACAGACAAAGACAAACAGTAAACGTTTAACATGAGTCCAAGACAAAGATTAGAACTGAGTAACTGCCAAAACCTGATGGGTTAGACAATAAAGACAGCCGGAAAACTCAACATGAGTTCAGAACAATGACCAAAACTGAGTAGCCGGCAAAACCTGATGGGCTGGCGAACCGAATCCTGAAGCAAAATATAAACGAGTTGAAGAAATTAGTATTCCTTGATTTCTCTAGTCCTCTGGAGTGTCCCCCAGGAACGTGGCCTGTAGCTCTGTGACACATCTGTCAGCCACCATCAGAGAGAGCTAATGCTCTTCACTGACAGCCACTTTGCCAATCCATAACCTGAAACCCAAAACCAGAAAGAGGTGCCTTACTTACCCCGAGAGGAGTCCATTGGGGTCTTTTGTCCGCCGCTGCCGGATATCTCACCTGGGGCCTCCAGATGAATAGGTGGGGCGAACGTCAGAGAAAAAGACCACCAAGAGGCTTTCTCATGCAACAGCAAAGGTTTTATTGGGGGTCCAGCATGCTGGGGCTCAGAGCTCACTTTAGAGGAGCAAAGAACAAAGAGCCCTGAGAACAACTTGAGCAGAGTTTATATCCATTCCTTAGAGAGGGCAGGGACTTTACATACATGATAGCCTCCTTTAGCAATTCATCATATACAATGGGAAAATCAAATAACAACTCTAAAGCATGATTAGCACTTTCATTTGCGGGAACAATTCGGGCAGGGGGTGATTGGTCAGCCCTAAGAAGGGGTATACATTTAAACTGATTGGTTGAATACCTGAGATGTATACTTGCTGAGCTGCAGGAATTCTGGGAAAGGGTTGTTAAGTAACTAGGTAGTCAGGGAAGATTTCAACACACATCTAATGGGCAGATCCGGGAATTGTCTAAACTGCCACAGGAAAGTGCAGCTTGGAAAGTTTACAAACCTGGTTCTTTACATTTCAATTTCAATTTCAATTTCTTTTATTCTTTCAGAACCTTACAGAGAAAGGCAAGAGGCTTAATCCACAATGACTGCTCTTTTGGCCATTTTGGTTTTGGATGCCCACATGGGATCTTTCTTTCGATCCATCTGGTGCTGATAATCTAAGTCACAGCCTCACACAGGGCCAAGAGGCTAATTAAGACACAACCAATTTCAAAGCAATTACTACTCTGAGGTCAGTTACAGAACTCAGTCTCTGAGGAGAATCACACCAGTGTTCAAGGCTAGGTGCACCCAGTCATCTTTTCCAACCACCACATAAATGACCACAATTAAAACCAAAATAATTCCACATGGCCCTCATCTTCTTCCATAGAGTCACTCATCATAACCTCTGGCTGGAGGATTCCTTGAATGGCGCAGCTCAAGAGAGTGTCCAAAATAAGCTTCCTTGCCCCTCATTTGCCTAAACTCAGGGTGGCCTGGACACCCTTCCTGTGAACTAGGATTGATCACATACGTCTGCCGCTAATACTGCTCTACTTCTCCAATTAGAGGCCTACTGACTGTCACGTATAAATTCCTTATGTGATTTGGATTCATGATTAAACCCAAGCACCTCTGAAGAGCTTGGAAGAACTCATTTGACCCAAAAAATCCCTATACTCCCTTGAAGAAGGTCAGGAACCTAACAGAGGAAGGCAAGAGACATCATCCACAATGACTTATGTTTTTGCCATTTTGGTTTTGGATGCACACATTGGATGTTTCTTTAGATCCATCAGGCGCTGAAAATTTAAGCCATAGCCTCTCACAGGGCCAAGAGGCTGATTCAGACACATGGCTTTCCAAAGCAATTAAGCAAAGAGCCACAGGTGATGCCCATTCATTTCCATTTGAAAACTGTTTCCTTCAGGCTTCACCAAGGGGTGGCCTGAGGCAAAGACCTTCCTGACATTCAGGGCAAAAGATCAATAGGTTAGCAAAAGGCCCAAAACAGGGTTTCTCCACTGAGGCTTTTCTGGTCACACTGATATCTGAGTTTTCTGAGATGCTCCAATTCCCTCCAGCTATCCAGAACATAGCCATGTCGCAGAGTTTGGAGGTGGTACATATTTTGGACACAAAACCATGAACCTATTCTGGAGAGTGGCCAAAATTCAGGAAGAAAACAGAAACTTAGTAAGATAGTAGGTGTTGCCCATCGATAAGGCAACCTGCAGTCCATTACTAAAATGGACAGGATGAATGCTGGGAAGCTTTCTACTAGACAGGACACATCCATTGATGCATTCTCTTTTCTAATGTCTACAACCATGGACACAGTGGGAGACACAGACACAGAAACACTTGCCTTGTCAAAGTTCTTTCTAGAAATAGTCCACTCCAAACCAAACACACCGCCTTTCCTACCTATTCTCAGAACATGAGACAAAACCACAAACTCACACACACACTCAAAAAGGCACCTCCTTCCCCCAAGTAAGTCTGTGACTATCCAGAGTGTCCTTTGACTGGTGGGCCATTTTATGTTCCCCCGAAAAGGCCTGTCTTGTCTTAGATCTGGTCTCCTTGTCAAACACTGTGAAGTTGTCAGGAGCCTGTTCTGACCACTAGATGCTTTCTCAGGGAAGGCCCGTCTTCAGAACTCTCCTCGCATTTGGCCATCCTCACATCAGTAGGTACCAAAAAAGACAGACTCTGTCCTTGGTAAATCCAAACATGTGAGCCCACTGGGACTGAGACTGGGACTGGCTCTGTGTGCCTGGCTTCCTGGATCCCAAATTCAGAGAGTTCCATCACCAAGGAAGTGAGGTAGGTCACTTATTTCAAGAATTTAATGAGTTCACTGCCTTGGCAACCACTTTGTTATAACAGTTGCTTCCAAGGGTCCCATGAGATGGAGGATACCCTACTTCCTCTGACACTTTCACTAGTTAGAATGGTATATCAACCATATGGAACCAGAAACAGCTCTCCACATTGTCCTGGTTTGGTCCATATTCTCTCCATTAAGAATAGAGAGGCTGATTCAGACACAACCCTTCATTCTGACAAGGTTGTTTGCCATGGAAGATGACTTTTGCTCTCTCAGGTCCTACATAGCTGCCTAATACTTCTCCAGGGATCATTTCTGCTTGGACCATTGAGTTTCTAAGCAGGTGGAAGATCCCCTACATTCCTGTATTGTAAGACAAACTCTATCCCTGCTCTTCTGTAAAGGTAGATTGAGGGAACAGTGTATGGTTAGGGTTAATAACAGGTTCGATTTTGGTGAGGAGTCATTCTGTTGGATGAATAATGGTATTGGGAACCTGCGATATTTACAAGAATATATAGGTAAAATATAAGTATGGAAACAGAAATCTAGGTATGATTTGAAGCGCAGAAAGACATTGGGACCTTCATTGGGATACTTAGCTTTGAATTATGTTCTGCACAGATGTCTCAGATAAATCGATATACAATGTTATAGGACCTTGTACCTTGGATGATTGAATGTCGAAGAGAACATCCAGGATAAAAGGGATAGTTGGTAGTATTAGGAAGACAGTTTGTACGTTTAAAAAGAAGAGTGAGTATAAGTTTTGGACCAAAAATTCTTTAGCAATAGGGTTTCGGGTAGAGAGTGAATATGAATGTCAGAACGTGTGAAGAATCAGTCACAATGATGAACTGGGGAAAATATGTAGGAAAGCAGATATCCATAGAGACATTAGGAAATCATGCAAAGTGTAAAGTGAGTGATTGGATTAGACATTTTCAATATGATTGAGTTTCAATATATAATCTTAGGAAAAAACAAATATGTAGTCCCCAAAAAGATTGACAAGTGGGAGCATTAGGCAGCCTGGACATGGATGTTTTTAGTAATCCATGTTCATTTTCCATTTAGACTTTGGTACAATCATAAGTGTGATGTTTGCATTTTCTGACCAGAATATTACTGTGATAAAATGTATATGTGGATCAGGTAACATGAGTATTTCTTCCACCATTTCTTGGAGCCATATTTTGAAGATGTATAAATTAGTATTGTGGGTAAAAATAGATGTACCCTGTGTCTATGAATATAGAGATAATGCATGAATAGAGCGTAGTGTGAATAAATAATATTACTTGTTCCAACTTTAAATAATGGATTAAATTGATATCTAAAAATATTCAGGAAATCTTATATTGATATACATACATTCATTTCAACCAGTAATACATCTAATGGTAATATTAGGTTTGTGGTTTATCCTGAAGTGTGTGTGAGTTTTGCTTCAAACTGATTATGGAAATCAAATATAATATTTTTGGAAAGAAGTCTCATGAAAAGACCAGTCAAGAAACATGGAGGAATACTTGTGTTCTGAAGCAGGAAGTGATTGACATTGAAACAAATGTCTAAAAATTTGTGAACTTGTGGATAAAATATATATCCTACGATGTGCATAAACTGCAGAAATAGTAATGTACCATTGTTGAATAAAAATGAACGTCAAATTATATGTCATGTCCCATAGGAGTCTACTTGCGTTGATATTAAACTGGGTCAGTTACTCTAGAAATATTAGGATTTGTGTGCAGCTTTCACTGAAGTCAGTTTTCAGTACTAAGAAACAAATATATATTTCAAGTTGATGAATAATTCTGAGAATAATCTTGTGAAAAATCGATTATAAATCTAAATACATCAACATGAATAAATTTAGGGAGTATATATAAGACACATATATTTCATATTTTGAAAAATCTGGAGAGTATATATATATATATATATATATATATATATATATATATATATATATACACAAAACATACACACAGACTATAAAAAGTAGCAATACATATGCTAATCGAAATTCATCATTAAATATATATAATTCACATATGCAAAAATAATTATTTTACTGAACATGGATTTTTGTATAATGTTTTTCTATTAGGAAGCTCACCCATAGGTTGAATTTTCAGTTTCAACAGCGTTTAGGAGGAGGGATCTCTTCTCACAATTTGTATCTTCCAAGTCAGACAACACAAAAAAATTAACCTGTGATACCAGGTAGGATTCTATATGTGCATATAAATATACATGTGCTGAATAGTCTATAGAGAAAGGGAGACAGGAATTCACATATTAGTTAATTTTAAAAACACATGGAGAATTATTTTAACCAAAAATTGACTAGATTTATAACACCTACCCTTTATCATGTAAAAGGCAAGTCCAAATATACACCATGCCTCCACTGAACTGCATGTATTTCTATTTTGTTTTGGTTATTTTTCCTCCATCATATTAGGATTAGTAGTCAGAGTCTAGTAGGGTATGGGTTAGTGTCATGGTTTCAGTATTTTGATTGGAAAATAAGAAAATGAATCCAATGTGTATGCAAATATGTGCCACACAAAAATATTCCCACTCTCATCCAGAACAATGAATTGCCATTACCTTCACCCCAAATAAGACACAATTAGAGGAGAAGAGTTAGAAAATCTGTGAATACATATATGGAATGGAACATAATCAGGAGTTCACAACCTTGGAGGTGGTAGAGGAGTTTCCAAAAGTTAGGGTCAGGGTAAACACTCCACAAACATGGAGCTCTGCTGGCCTAAAAACTTCTTGAGAAACTGTCTCTGAGTTCGGGCACTTGAAATATATGTTGTTGTCAGGAGCTTTAGCTTCATTTGTAGTGAGACCATCAAAGATGGGTCTGCATCTATGTGACCTGGAGAACATGGTTTCTTTTTTTTTAATGAACATAAGGGAGCAGTGCTGAATTCTCTCTTTGTAGGCAAACTGTGGCGACTCGGGTCTAAGTGTCTCCCCATGTGGACTGTGAAGCCATTTGGTCATCCTCCACTTTTTGTGGTGTTTCTTGCTGCTGCACTGGGAGTATGGTATTTACTTAACGAAATACAATGAGTTCAACTGGGACAAAATGCTAGAGTGAGTTCTGTCATGTGTGGTGGGTCAGGTTCTCCAGGAGAATGCACCAACAAGTCTTCTATCCAACATAGCTTGTCCCCTTGACCATAGCAACCTGTTTCTTAAAATTGACGTTAAACCTCTCCATATAACGAGATGCCTTTACATATAAGGGTCTGCTGGCTACACTATTTCAGTCACAAGCCATTTGGAAGCCAATGGAAGATCCACATGACCCCACCACAGATATTTTATCACACATCTGCACACCACTGCTCTAGGCCCACTACTCAGCAGGCTCCAACTTACTGGCATCTCTGTTCTACACCATTTTCATAAAACCAAGTCAATTAAGCCACTGTCTGGTACACTCATGATCAGAAACAGGACATCCAAAGATTCTCCAGTGCCACCTGGTCATAGGAATTTCAAATATATCATGGTATTTATCTGAGATTAGGAAGATAGACGGTAGGATTAAAAAGAAGGGTGAGTAAAGGATTTGGACATTAAGTTCTGCTTCTCCAATTTGACGCGTATTGTCATGCATGGGCGACTCTCATGCCTGGCCTCCGAAAATCCCAACACAATTCATAGCAATACATCTCTAAGGTCATTTCCAAAACTCCGTTTCTAAGGGGAATCACACCAGAGTTCAAGCCCAGGTGGACCCATTCATCTCTTCCAACCGCCACACAAGTGACCACAATTAAAAAAAACACTCCCACATGGCCCTCATTTTCTTCCATGTAGACACTCATCATAATCCCTTGCTAGAGGTTTCCATGAGGGACACAGTCCAAGACAGTGTCCAAAATAAGCTCCCTTCCCCCTCATTTGCCTAAAGTCAGGGTGGCCTGGGCACCCTTCCTGTGAACCAGGAGTGATCAAATAGGCCTGCCATTAATGCTGCTCTGCTTCTCGAATTTGAGGCCTACTGACTGTGGGGTTTAGATACTTTATGTGAATTGGAGTCATGAGAAAACCCAAGAATCTCTGGGCTTCCCTCTGCAGGGCTTTGAAGAACCCATTTGAGTGAGTCTAGGAGTTGGACCAAAAGTTCTTTAGCAATAAGGTTTTGGTGAGAGAGTAAATGTAAATGTCAGCACATTTGAAGGGTCATTCCCAATGATGAACTGGAGAAAAGGTATTTGAAAGCAGATATCAATGGAGACATTAGGAAATCAGGCAAAGTACAAAGTGAGTGGTAGGATAAGACATTATTAACAGGGTTGAGTTTGAATATATAATCTTAGGAAGAAACAGATATGTAGTCACCAATAGGAATAATATTTGAGAGCATTAGGGAACCAGGACATGGATGTTGTTAGTAATACATGCTCACATTCAATTTAGGCTTTGGTACAGTCATAAGTGTGACCCTTGCATTTTGTGTCAGGAATATTACTGTGATGAAATGTATAGTATATCAGGTGACTAGAGTATTTTTTCCACCATTTCTGAAAGCAATATTTTAAAGACTTATAAATTAGTATTGGGGATACAAATACATAGACCCTGGGTCTATGAATATAGAGATGATGCCTTAATAGACCATTCTGTGAATAAATAATATAACAGGTTCCACTTTTAATATTGGATTGAATTGATATCTGAAAATACATAAGAAATTTTATGTTGATATACAATCATTCATTCCAAACAGTTATACATCTAATGGTAATAATAGAGTTATGGTTTATCATGATGGGTGTGTGAGTTTGCCCCAAAAGTGATTATGGAAATCGAAAACAATGTGTTCAGAAAGAAGTCTCATGAAAAAACCAGTCAAGAAAGCTGGAGGAATACATGTGTTCTGAAGCAGGAAGTGATTGAAAGTGAAACAAATGCCTATAAATTTGCTAAATTGTGGAAGAAATATATATCGTATGATGTGCATAAAATGAAGAAAACTAATATACCAGTGTTGAATAAAAATGAACGTCAAAATAGACATCATGGAACATAGGAATCTACTTGCACCGATGTTAAACTGGGTAAGTTACTGTAGAAATATTAGCATTTGTATATACCATTCACTGAATTTAGTTTTCAGTACTAGGAAACAGATATGTAGTTCAGGTGGATGAATATTTCTGAGAATAATCTTGTGAAAAGTTGATTAGAAATCCAAATATATGAACATTAATGAATTTAGGAGTGTATAATAAGACACATATATTTTACATTTTGAAAAATCTGGAGAATATATATATATATATATATATATATATATATATATATATATATATATATATACACACAAAACCCACACAGAGCAATTAAAAGTAGCAATATATATGCCAATCAAAATTCATTGTGAAATTTATATGATCCACATATCCAAAAATATTTTTTTACTGAACATGGATTTATATATAATGTTGTTCACCTAGGAAGCTCCCCCATAGGTTGAATTTTCTGTTCCACAATTTGTATCTGTCAAGTTGGCCACCTCACAAGTATGTACGTGTGATACCAGGTAGGATTCAATATGTGCATATACAAATACATGTGCTTAATAGGCTACAGAGAAAGGGAGACAGGAATTCACATATTTGTTAACTTTAAAAACACACGGAGAACTACTTCAATTAAAAATTGACTAGATTTATAACTCCAAACCTATGTATTGCAAAAGGCAAGCCCAACTATACACCACCCCTCCTCTGAACTGCTTGTATTTCTATTCTGTTTGAGTTATTTTTCTCCATCACATTAGGATTAGTAGTCAGAGTCTAGCAAGCTATGGGTTAGTGTCAGGGAATCAGTATTTCGAATGGAAAATTGGAAAATGAACACAATGTGTATGCAAATATGTGCTACACAAAAATCTTCTTATTCTCTTCCAGAAAAATTTATTGTAATTAACTCCGCCCCAAGTAATACAGAATTAGAGAAGAAGAGTTAGAAAATCTGTGAATACATATCTGGAATGGAATATGCTCAGGAGTTCACAACCTTGGAGGTGTTAGAGGAGTTTCCCAAAGTAAGGGACACAGTAAACATTTCTCAAATGTGGAGCTCTGGTGCCCTAAAGACTTCTTGGGAAACTGCCTATGTGGTTGGGCACTTGAAATATATATTGTTTTCAGGAGCTTTTGATTTCTTTCTAGTGAGACCATCAAAGCTAGGTCTGCATCTATGTGACCTGGAGGACATGGATTCTTATTTTCCAATGTACATGAGGTAGCAGTGCGGAATTCTCTCTTTGTAGGTAAACTGTGGCCATTGTGGGCTAAGTGTCTCCCTGGGGGACTGTGAAGCCATTTGGTCATCCTCCAATTTTCATGGTGTTTCTTGCTGCTGCACTGGGACTTTGGTATTTGCTTCACGATATACAAGGAGTTCAAATGGGACATAGTGGTGGAGGAAGTTCTGTCTTGTGCGGTGGGTCAGGGTTCTCAGGAGAATGCACCAAGCAGGCTTCTATCCCTCATAGCTTGCCCCCTTGTCCATAGAAACCTGGTTCTGAACATTGCCCTGAAACCTCTCCATATAACAATATGCCATTTCATTGAAGATTCTGCTGGCTGCACCATGTCAGTCACAAGCAATTTGGAAGCTAATGGCAGATTGACATGGCCTCACAAAGATGTTTTATCATACACCTTCCCACCTCTGCTCTAGGCCCACCACTCAGTAGGCTCCAACTTACTGGTATCTCTGTTCTACACCATTTTTATGAATCCCAGTCAATCAAGGCACTGCCTGATAGATTCATGAATGATGTAGGACATCCAAATGTTCCCAGTGCGACCAGGTCATGGGAAATTCAAAAATTTCATGGTATTTATCTAGGCATTTTTCAAGGATGATGTTGGAGGCACTGTGGGTTTTAATTCATTCGGGAACCATTAAATGGTGAGGATGCTCATTTCAATGAACGCTATCGAGAACTCTCACAGGCAAGACTTTCCAAAGAGTGGCCAAAAGGTCACATGAAGCCAGGCTCATTGAGGTCTACAATGTGAGGTCCATGTTTGTTTTGATTCTCAACTATGGCTGACATGCCTTTAAGAATAAAATCATGTGATATCCTGGCTGAGATTCCCAGTGCTCTGTGGAAAGGTACCCTGGGCCTATATCTCAGTTTCCATGGGCGACTCTCATGCGTGTCCTCCTAAAATCCCAACACAAGTCATGGCAATACTTCTCTGAGGTCAGTTTCAGAACTCACTCTCTAAGGGGAATCACGCCACTGTTCAAGCCCAGGTGGACCCAGTCACCTCTTCCAACCGCCACACAAATGAAAACAATTGAAACCAAAAAAAAATCCCACATGGCCCTCATTTTATTTCATATAGACACTGAACATAACCTCTTGCTAGAGGTTTCCATGAGGAGCACAGTACAAGACAGTATCCAAAATAAGCTCCCTTGCCCCTCGTTTGCCTAAAGTTTGAGTGGCCTGGACACCCTTCCTGTGAAACAGGAGTGATCCAATAGGCCTGCATTTAATACTGCTCCACTTCTCCAATTTGAGGCCTACTGACTGTGGGATTTAGATTATTTATGTGTATTGGAGTCATGATAAAACCCAAGCACCAATGGGCTAGCCTCTGCAGGGCTTTAAAGAACTCATTAGACCCAAAGGATCCTTATTCTCACTTGATGGAGGTCAGGAAACTTACAGAGAAAGACAAGAGAATTCACCCACAATGACTGCTCTTTTGGCCATTTTGGTGTTGGATGCATACATGGGATCTTTCTTTACATCCATCAGGTGCTGACAATCTAAGCCACAGCCTCACACTGGGCCAAGAGCCTGATTCAGACACATCCCTTTCCAAAGCAATTAAGCAAAGAGACACAGGTGATGCCCATTCATTTCCATTTGAAAACGGTTTTCTTCAGGCTTCACAAACGGGTTGGCCTGAGGCAAAGTCCTTCCTGACTCAGGGGAAAAGAACAATTGTTAAGCAAAAGGCCCAACCACGGTTTCTCCACTGAGATGTTAGTAGTCACACTGATATCTGAGTTTTCTGAGATGCTCGCCATTCCCTTCAGCTATCCAGTATATGGCCATGTGACAGAGCTTGGTGGTGGTACATATCTTGGACACAAAACCATGAGCCTATTCTGGAGAGTGGCCAGAATTCAGGAAGAAAACTGGAACTTAGGAAGATAGCAGGTGTTACCCATTGATTATGCAAGCCCTGGTCCATTCATTAATTGGGCAGGATGAATGCTCGGAAGCTTTCTAATAGACAGGACACATCCATTGATGCATTCTTTTTTTCTAATGTCTACAACCACGGACACAGTGAGATACACAGACATAGAAACACACGCCCTGTGAAACAACTTAGTAGAAACATTTCACTCCAAACCTCAAAACCGTCTTTCCTACCTATTCTCAGAACATGAGACAAAACCACAAACCCACACCAACACCCAAAAAGGCACCTGCTTCCCTCAAGTAGGTCTGTGACTATCCAGAGTGTCCTCTGACTTCTGGACCATACTATGTTCTCCCAAAATGGCCTGTCCTTTATCAGATCTGGTCTCCTTGGTCAACTCTGTGAAGTTGTCAGGAGCTAGTGGTGAGCCACTACCTGCTTTCTCAGGAATGGCCCCTCTTCAGAGCTTTTCTGGTATTTGGCCATTCTCACATCAGTAGGTACCAAGAAAGATTGACTCTGTCCTTGGTAAATCCAAACAAGTGAGCCCACAGGGACTGTGACTGAGACTGGCTTGGATGCCTGGCTTCCTGGATCCCATGTTCAGAGAGTTCCATCACCACGGAAGTGAGGTGAGGTCACTTCCTTCAGGAACTGAATGAGTTCACTGGCTTGGCAACCACTTTGTCCTAACAGTTGCTTCCAAGGGTCACATGAGATGGTGGCTGCCCCAACTTCCTGTGACACTTTCACAAGTTAGATTGGTATATCAACCATAGGAACCTGGGAACAGCTCTCCACAGAGGCCTGGTTTGTTCCATCTTCTCTACATTAGGATGAGAGAGGCTGATTTGGACACAACCCTTCATCCTGGCCAGGTTGTTTGTCATGTAAGATGACTTTTACTCTCCCAGGTCCTTCATAGCTGCCTACATCTTCTCCAGAGGACATTTCTGCATGGACCTTTGAGGTTCTCAGCAGGTGGAAGATCCACTACATTCCTGTATTGTAAGACTAACTCTGTCCCTCCTCTCTGTAATGTTAGATTTAGGGGAAAGTGTACGGTTAGTGTTAATAACATTTTCGATTTGGGTTAGGAATCATTCTGCTGGATGAATAATGGTATTGGGAACCTGTGATATGTATGAGAATATATAGGTGAAATACATGTATGAAAACAGAAATCTAGGTAAGTTTTGAAGCCCAGAAGAGAATTGGGCCGTTGATTGGGATACTTAGCTTTGAATTAGGTTCTGCACAGATGTGTCAGATTAATCAATATTCAATGGCCTAGGACCTTGTACCTTGGATGATTGAATGTAGAAGAGAACATCCAGTCAAAAAAAGATAGTCAGTAGTTAAAGGTTAATAAAATAGGTACTTGTCACTTCCTGTTTCTCTGTATGCTTAACAAAACACTTTTGAAATCTTGAGAACTCTTTGCTAATCTTGTTCCCAGAATGTGCTCTCCCCAACTGCCAAACTGCAGAATGTACTCCCTCACCCGTGTGCACGCACACTGCCCACTCACCCGGACCCATCAATAAACTTTCCTCCCTGCCCTCTCCAAGAAAATTATATAAACTCTGCTTAAGGTGTTCTCAGGGCTCTCATCTCTTTTCAATTGAGCTCTGAGCCCCAGCATGCTGGACCCCCAATAAACCCTTTGCTGTTGCATGTGACAATCTCTTTGTGGTCTCTTCCTCCAAGGCTTGCCCGACCTTTTCATATGGAGGTTCCACTGAAATTCAGCAGCGGCGAATGTGAGACCCCATGTGTCGTGGCTTTCACTATTTGTGTATCTTTCATTATGGGACAGAGCACTTCAATGCCTCTGTCCCTGACCATTGATCACTGGCCCAAAGTCCACATAAGGGCTCAGAATCTTTTTTATTTAGTAAAACACTGGACCTGGAAGACGCTCTGTGCCTCAGAATGACCCACCTTTCGAGTCGGATGGCCTCTAGAAGGATCTTTCTACTTCCCACTAATTTAAAAAGTTAGAGATATTGTCTTTTGGCCAGGGCCACATAGCCATCTGGATCATTCCGCCATATATCTTAACTTTGCAGGACCTCTGCAAATCTCCTCCTCCATGGGTGAAGCCTTTCCTTACCGCTGCCCCTGCTCCTACTCCTTCCCCCATGATCTCTCAAACCCTCTGCTCTTCTTCCTTCTCCACCCTCTGTTCTCCCTGAGTCACAAGATTTGACTCTACTGGATTCTCCTCCCCCTCCTTATCCCCTGCCCTCTTCCCCCAATCCCCAACACCCTCTAAGTGATTCCCCTGCTGCTGACTCAGCCTCTCTGCAATTGGAGGAGCACAGCACCCTCCAGATAGCTCCCCAGTGGCACACACAGCCCTTCCTTCCCTTGAGGAAGCTGGCCCGGCTATAGGAACTCGCCAGCAGTGAATAGTTGAAAACACTGGAACTCCCATGATGCTCCCCCTCCATCCCTATGGGCCAAAGATTGACGACGGCCATGGGGGAAAAAATGCAAGCCTACCAGTTTTGGCCATTCTCCTCTTCAGACGTACATAATTGGAAATATAACAATCCCCCTTTTTCTGAGCACCCCACCTGGCACACAGGTCTGGTTGAGTCATTGATGTTTTCACACTAGCCTACTTGAGATGACTGCCAACAACTCATAGGGACTGTCTTCATGACAGGGGATCAAAATAGAATACTCCTGGAAGCTGGAAAAAAATATCCTCTGACCAGATGCGTGACTGACACAACTTCCCAAGATAATCAAAGCCAGCTTTCCTTTGAACCAACCCAACTGTGGCCCCCAAAACTTTGAAGGTAGGGAGCATCTGTTCACTTATCACCGGGCTCTAATAGTGGATTTCCGTGCGGCCGCTAGGCGACCAACTAATTAGGCCAAGGTAAGAGAGATTATTCAAGGGCCTGAAGAACCTCTCTCTATGTTTCTAGAGAGAATTATGGAGGCATATAGAAGATACACTCCTTTCAATCCTCAGGCAGAGGATCAAAAGTCATCTGTCACAAAGGCCTTTATTGGGCAAGCTGCCCCGGATATTAAAAGAAAGTTAAAATGCTTAGATGGATTACAAGATATGACTTTGAGAGATTTAGTCAGAGAAGCTGAGAAGGTATACTTTAAGAGAGAAACTGAGGAAGAGAAGGGAACAAAGGGAGGATAAAAGAAACAAAAGACAGACTAAGGCGCTGACTAAGGTCCTGGTCACAACAACAAATAGGCCAGAAATTAAGAAACAGGGAGACAGGAAGGGATACCTGGGCCCACGCCAGAGGCCACTCCTTGCCTCAGATCACTGTGCCTACTGTAAAAAAAAGGACACTGGGCCAAAGAGTTCCCTAGAAAGAGACAGCCACTCCTGCCAGCCATTCTGACTCTTGAGGATGACTCCAAAAGTCGGGGCTAACATCCCCTCCCGGAGCTCAGGGTAACTTTTGAAGTGTAGGGGACCCCAGTAAACTTTGAAGTGGATACAGGGGCAATATACTCAGCCCTCAAGGCCCCATTGGGCCATCTATCAAATAAAAGGTCTCTAGTTCAAGGGGCAAATGGCAGTAAGTATCGGGCTTGGACAACTAAGAGGACCATAGACCTGGGAAAAGGAAAATCCATCAATCCTTCCTAGTAATCACAGAATGCCTGGCCCCATTGATGGGCAGAGATCTGCTCACCAAGCTCTGGGCCAAAATAACTTTTAACCCTGAAGGCAACCAAGTGGGATTTCTAAATCCTTCAGTAAAAACTCCTATAGTCATGGCTCTAACTATGTCAGTAGAAAATGTACATCAACTCACTCAACTTTGTTCAAAGAAACTGCAGGCATTCCTGAAGGATCAAGAACACAGTTTTCCACTGACCAAATCACAGCAAAAGGACTGAATGGGTAACAAAAGCCTGTCGGGTCCATCAATTGGTTTATGCTTACCCTTCCAAGCTTCCTGGAGGAAAGCACCTAGGAGGAAAAAGACCAGGACAATTCTGGGAAGTGAACTTTACTGAAATTAAGCATGCAAGGTATGGACTTAAATATCTCCTAGTCTTTGTAGATACATTTTCAGGATGGATTAAAGCCTTCCCCACCAAAAAAAAGAAAGAAAGAAAGAAAGAAAGAAAGAAAGAAAGAAAGAAAGAAAGAAAGAAAGAAAGAAAAAGAAAGAAAGAAAGAAACAGCACAAATGGTGGTCAAGAAGATCCTGGAAGATTTTTTTCCAAGATACGACCTGCCTAAGGTAACAGAGTCTGATAATGGACCTGCATTCATGACCCAGGTACCTTAGGGGTTAGCCAGTACCCTGGGGATTACATTGTGCTTATAGACCACAGAGTGCAGGACAGGTAGAATGAATGAATAGAACCATTAAAGAGACCTTAATGAAATTAAGCTTAGAGACCGACATAAAAGATTGGACAATGCTTCTGCCTTATGCAATGTTTAATGCAAGAAATTCTCTCTCTGTTTCTTTGTGTAACCTCACCCACTATGAAATTCCCTATGGGGCCCCTATTCCAGTAAGGGACCTAACCCCAACTCTAAGACCTAACGATCCCTTCCACACCACCATGCTTGACAGACTTACAGCTGTTGAAAGAACTCAGCGATACCTGTGAAAACAGCTGGCCACTGCCTACCAACCTGGAGATGAGGGGACTCCACATCAATATCAAGTAGGAGACTTTGTCTATGTAAGACAAGATCAGGTGTCATCCCTGGAACCCCACTGGAAAGGACCATACCAGGTTCTACTTATAACACCTACAGTGGTAAAGGTAGACAGAATCACTTCCTGGATCCTGGCCTCTCATCTCAAGCCTGCACCCTGTCCAGACTCTGCCTGGAAACTGGAAGAGACTGGTAACCCTTTCAAATTGTGTATTCGCCAGGTGGATGAAGCTATAGAGTCTCTCCTTGACCACCAGTAGTTCTAACCCTCATCAGCCCTTTCAGCAGCGATGGCTGATCACAAATCCTACTGGAGAAGAAGTATAATCTATCTCACATATAGCCCACTTTGGGACCTGGTGGCCATTTCTCCACCCAGACATTTGTTAGCTGGCTATAGGTCTTTCCTATTAGGATATCCCTGATGAAGAGGATACCACTAAAATTCCATTAAATACCTTTTGTACCATAAATAATGGAAACAAACATTATGGATGTCGGGACAGGTAAGCCAGGTGCAGGTTGGCTAGCCTAGATTACTATGTTTGCCCGGCAGACAATCAAAGCCACAAACAGCAACAGCTGTGTGGAGGAAAAGCCAATTTCTTCTGTAAGTCATGGGGATGTGAGCATACAGGGGCTTCCTGATGGAACCCGAACTCCTCATCAAATTCTGTACACAGCATTGGCCATATGACCAATTAGATAACCAAAACCCATGGCCCCCAGAGGGGTCTCTAGATCCTCAAATACTGTGTGACCTTTTTAACTTCTGCAAGTGCTCAAAAGGGTAAAAGGAGATTCCCCTATGTGGAGGCCTTTTCCCTCCTTCGCTCACATCCTGAACTATGCTTCTCCAATAGATCCTCACCCTCAGCCTTCATCTCCAGACTATCTGCTGTCACTCCAAACTCAGCAACCTGATTTCTTCCCTTCAATTACTAGATCAAAAACCCAAACCAACACCGGTTCTCAGACCATTGCCCCCTGGCTGAGAAGCAGGTACTGAGGTACCCCTCCACCGACTCACTCCTCTCTTCTCTTGTCACTGCCCGCACTGGGTCCCACCAGGTCCTCTTTCCAGCTAACCCATAGCTCAAACCAGCTGAGGAGAGCCCTCAGACCCTTATCCAAATGTAATGAAAATGGCCTTTAAAGTTGCTCTTTCATCACTGAAAACAGGTTACTAAAAATTTAAAGTCCCTCACAGGCTTTGTGGATACTCACTCCCTTCTTCCCCTCTGCTCTACCTGTTCTACTGCTCAAGTTTTGTTGCTAGGAATATCCCAAACCCCTTTCCCATTATTCTTTTACATCTCTCCTTTCTCATTCTCAGATCCATGAAGCTGCTCTAAGCCCCGACTTCTCTGTCTCCCCCCTCTGTACCAGGCCCACAGAAAAGTTTTCACTGACCTTCTCCAGGAGTCTTCACCATGGCTGACTTTAGGACTTTCAGCAAAAAAGTCCCTATAAACGATTTCAGTGTAGATAACCTTCCTCATTTAATGTTGCCCTGTTCCACTTGGCCACTGGCTAAAAATAATCAGCACTCCTAAGCTAGACACCCCCTTACTAGTTTTTCACAAAATATGTGAACAATTCCTCTGGCCTTGAACTGGGGCTTCACAGAGATGGCAACATTTCTAAGATAAAGAAGTTACCATCTGGGCTCCATGGTAACAGCTGGCAGGGGGAAAAAAAGAAAGGGAAGTAAAAGCTCTCCCCCACCCAGTTGTCCTTGAAAAGTTAACTTGCCCAGAACAGAGAAAAAAAAAAACAGAAACAAAAACAGCTTTTTGTGAACTTCTGCAGAGTGTGATCTTCTGAGCCACTTCTCTTACATGTTGGGTACAAAATTCTGAAACTACCTAAACTTGGAATTCAGAAGATTAATTGATTACAACCGAAGCAATGCCCTCTGAATCTGGGTGCAACCAAATAGGACTGTTTCACTGTCTTTGGTGCTATCTTAGGTGCCTTGCCTTGTCCGTCCCTACAACAGTATAATTCTATATACTAAAACATTGTTGATGTTTTCATGAAATGAAAAACGGATGTGATTAATTGTGTAATGGTGCATATGTTACCCAGAATGCTCTATCATGACGCAGGTTCATTTGAAGATCGAATAGGTGGGACATACAACCCGGTTTCACTGGAAACATATGTCCCTCACTTTAGCCATCCTATAAAGAATAGGAGTTGCCACAAGGGTGGGCACAGGAACCACTGCCCTGGTCCATGGGACACAACAAATGACCCAGTTAGAAGCAGAAATAGACCAAAACTTAAATATATTAGAAACCTCCATTACAGCTTTGCAGGAATCTTTAACCTCTCTCTCTGAAGTTCTTTTACAGAACAGTTGAGGGTTGGACCTCCTCTTCATGAGTGAAAGGGACCTTTGTGCTGCATTGAGGGAGGAATGTTGTGTGAAGTTGTCAGAAGCCAGTGGTGAGCTACTACCTGCTTTATCAGGAAAGGCCCCTCTTCTTAGCTTTCCTGTCTTTTGGCCATCCTCACATCAGTAGGTACCAAGAAAGACAGACTCTGTCCTTGGTAAATCCAAAAAAAGTGAGACCACTGGGACTGGGACTGGGACTGGTTGTGCTTGCCTGGCTTTCTGAATCCCACGTTTAGAGAGTTCCATCACCCAGGACGTTATGTGAGGTAACCTCAATCAGGAAGTGAATGAAGTCACTGCCTTGGCAACCACTTTGTCCTAAGAGTTGCTTCCAAGGGTCCCATGAGATGGAGGGTGCCCCTACTTCCTGTGACATTTTCACACGTTGGAATGGTATATCAACCATAGGCACCCGAGAACAGCTCTCCACACAGGCCTGGTTTGGTCAATCTTCTCTACATTAAGATGAAAGAGGCTGATAAAGACACATCCCTTCATTCTGACCAGGTTGTTTACCATGGAAGTTGAGTTTTCCTCCCTCAGGTCCTTCATAGCTGCCTACAACTTCTCCAGGGTATCATTTCTGCATGGTCCTTTGAGGATCTCAGCAGGTTGAAGATCCCCTACATTCCTGTAGTGTAAGACCAACTTTTTCCCTGCTATTCTGTAAAGTTACATTGAGGGAACAGTGTATGGTTAGGGTAATAACAGGTTTTATTTGGGATAGGAATCATTCTGCTGGATGAATAATGGTATTGGGAACCTGTGATATTTACAAGAATATATAGGTGAAATATAAGTATAAAAACAGAAATCTAGGTAAGATTTGAAGCCCAGAAGAGCATTGGGCCCTTGATTGGGATACTTAGCTTTTAAATATCTTCTAAACAGATGTCTCAGATAAATCGATATACAATGGCATAGGACCTTGAAAATTGGATGATTGAATGTAGAAGAAAACATCCACTCATATAGGCATAGTTGGTAGGATTAGGAAGACAGTCAGTAGGTTTAGGAAGAAAAGTGAGTATAGGATTTGGACAAAAAGTTCTTTAGCAATAGGGTTTGCGGTAGAGAGTGAATGTAAATGTCACCACATGTGAAGAGTCAGACACAATGATGAACTGGGGAAAATATATGGGGAAGCAGATATCAATGGAGATATTAAGAAATCAGGCAAAGTATAAATTGAGTGATAGGATTAGACATTTTCAACAGGGTAGAGGTTGAGTATAAAATCTTAGAAAGAATCAAATATTTAGTCACCAATAGGATTGACATTTGAGAGAATTAGGCAATCTGGACATGGATATTGTTAGTAATCCATGCACACTTTCCATTTAGGCTTTGGCACAGTCATAAGTGTGAACTTTGCATTTTGTTTCCAGAATATTACTGTGATAAAGTGCATATGTAGATCAGGTGACATCAGTATTTCTTCCACCATTTCTGTGGGCAATATTTTGAAGGTGTATAAATTAGTATACGGTGTACAAATAGGTGTTCCCTGTGTCTAGGAATATAGATAAAATGAATGAATAGACCATACTGTGAATAAATAATATTACTGGTTCCAACTTTAAATATTGGATTGAATTGATATTTACAAATTTACAGGAAATCTTATATTGAGATACATACATTCATTACAACCATTTATACATCTAATGGTAATATTAGGTTTATGGTTTATCATGAAGAGTGTGTGAGTTTTGCTTTAAAAGTGATTATTGAAATCTAAAATAAAATGAAGTATCATGAAAAGACCAGTCAAAAAACATAGAGGAATACTTGTGTACTGAAGCAAGAAGTGATTAAAAGTGAAACAAAAGCCTATCAATTTGCAAAATTGTGAATGAAATATATATCCTATGATGTGCATAAACTGAAGAAATAGTCATGTAACAGTGTTGAATAAAAATGAAGGTCAAAATACACATCATGTCCCATAGGAATCTACTTGCATTGATGTTAAAGTGGGTCAGTTACTGTAGAAAAATTAGGACTTCTATGCACCATTCACTGAATTTTGATTTCAGTACTAGGATACAATATGTATTTAAGGTGGATGAATATTTCTGAAAATAACTTTGTGAACATTTGGTTATAAATCCACATTCATGAACATGAATGCATTTAGGGATTGTATAATAAGACACATATATTTTACATTCTGAAAAATCTGGAGAGTGTGTGTGTGTATATATATATATATATATATATATATATATATATATATATATATATATATATATATACATATATATATATATAAAGAGAGAGAGAGAGAGAGAGAGAGAGAGAGAGAGGCATTAAAAGGTAGCAATATATATGCCAATCGAAATTCATCATGAAATATATAACATCCACAGATCCAAAACTATTCATTTTACTGAACATGGATTTATGTATTATATTGTTCAACTAGGAAGCTCACCCATAGTTTTAATTTTCAATTCCAACAACGTTTAGGATTAGTGACCTCTTCTAAAAATTTGTATCTGCCAAGTCAGCCATCTAACAAAAATGTACATGTGATACCAGGTAGGATTCTATATGTACATTCAAAAATACATGTGCTGAATAGCCTACAGATAAAGGGAGATAGGAATTCACATATTTGTTAACTATAAAACACATGGAGAACTATTTCAATTTAAAATTGACTAGATTTATAACACCTACCCTTTATCATGCAAAAGGTAAATCCAACTATACACCATGCCTCTCTAAACTGCTTGTATTTCTATTCTGTTTGGGTTCTTTTTCTCCATCACTTTAGGATTGCTGCAATCTGGCTGGGCACAATTCAGGAGCCACTTGTCAAAAGAAACTAAAATTACTTTTAGAACCACACATGACTAAAAATTAGCTCCTCGGGAAAAACCCTCAGAGCCCAACTGCCACTACTGGCTTCCCACAAGCTCTCAACCTCCACACTCCTTCTCTTGAGGTCGATTGGCTGGGTCGTGTGGGCAGAGCCCAAAAAGTCCCACAATGAGCAGCTCCGTTGTCTGAAAGGGTGGGGAAACAGCCCAATGGCATTACCACAGAGGAGCCAATCAGCTAGATATTGCTGGGGCTGCTGTGAACCAATCATCAGCTTGCAGTCTGAAAGGGTGGGGAAACTGCTCAATGAGCATCTCCAATGAGCATCACCGCAGAGGAGCCAATTAGCTTGATGTTGCTGGGGCCGCTGTTAGCCAATCATCAGCCGGCAGTCTGAAAGTTTGTTTGGCCCCTTGGGCTGTGCCTCTCAACACCTCCCCCTCTCTGTTTAAACAACAAGCATGTGGCTTAGGGACCATGCCTGCCTTAGGTTGTCCAATAGTACATATGGTGCTTACCCATTATCGAATGAGCTGACCTCAAGGTATCAGCCTCCAGTCTTAGATTGGTACCATTGCAATTGGATCTTACCCGTCACTAGCTACAGGTCCAGTATACAGTCACACCTGTGGAGAGGTCTTTGTACCAGCGGGGGGTGAGGTTCTTTGTCTCACCTCTGTTTGCCCCCAAATTTTAGCTGAACGACCATGACAGCAGAAGGGAGGAAGATACACCAAGCCAATTGACGGCTCCTTTTGGAAAAATTGTACCACCGATGACATCATCAGCAAAAATACCCCAACACTACCACAAGTCAATTCACCAACATATTGTTCACAATGCATGCAGGTGAGTTCACAATGCATACAGGTGATACATAGTCGAGGCAAGTTCTGCAAGCAGTTCAGTGATGGCTATTGCAGAAGCTGTAGATTGGTTTTATCTTTGTCTTTACAGGCACTGGGATGAAGATAGGAATTTTGGCAATAATGGCCAAAGAAAAATTATGTAACATTCCAGAAGGTACTAAAAGAAAACAATTTTCTTAACAATTTACATTGTCTTGAAGAGAATTATTAAATATAATGAAAAGAAAAGGTGAAAGTAAACAAACAGATCTGTTAACCTCCTTTTTTGTACACATTTTAAAACAATCCTCAACAGGTGTTTACCCAATTTAAATTAAAACATTTACATCAAGTGTATAAAAATATATTTGGATCCATTTTTTCATGAGCGCTCATCATATATGATATATGGACATACGTACATTCAAACATATAACAAAAAACACAAGTGTGCACACGTAATATAATACATACAACACATAACATAAGAGTAAAGGCCTTATAATATTTTACAGGTGAAATCTCCATTGCAATGTCTAAAAACTCTATAGTCCAAAAATAGAACTGATCAGCAAAACATTAACCTAGGTTTGTATGAGCTCAAAAACCAAAATAGAACTTCATGACATGGGAAAGGGTAATAATAAAATAGATATTGAAAAAAGCATCCTGGATTTGTCACAGATGTAAGAATAGCCAAACTGGAGTTCTGGATATCAGCTGTTATGGATTTGAGCCAAATCATATTCTTTTAATCTGTAGAAATCGCTTTAGTTAGTCTCTCTGGAATCCAAATCGGCTGCTGTTCTCCCTGTGGAAACACACAAACAGACCTCCAACTCCAGACAATTACTGGGTCAGGACATTTCCATTGTCCTGTTAGAATATCCTTCCAAAGTACCTTGGCCTTATGTACATTTTTTGGACACATATGCCTTTCCACAGGAATAAGCCCTGATGAATCCAAATTTCCAAAGTTTAGAGTAAAAAGGGTTATTTTAAGTTTATCTTTGGGGAATATATACCCCTTCCCAATTCCTTTTTTTTTTTTGTTTAATTAGTACGTTTTAATAGTTTGATGAGCTCATTTAACTATGCCTTGTACCTGCGGATTGTATGGGATTCCTGTTATATGAGTAATGCAAAATGATGAGCAAAATTCTTTAAAAGAGGTAAAAGTATAACCAGGGGCAACATCTGTTTTTAACTGTTTTGGAATGCCCACAGTGGCAAAATTTTGTAAGCAATGAGCTATAACATCTTTAGTTTTTTTTCTCCGGCATGAAGGGAGTCCATCAAAAATTAAGAAGAAGTATCAACTGTAACATGCAAATATTTTAATTTTCCAAATTCTGGCAAGTTTGTGACATCCATCTGCCAAATATGGTTAGGTATCAATCCTCTAGGATTGACTCCAAGATTAACTTGTGGTAAAATGGTCACACAATTTTGACATTGTTTTATTATTTGTCTAGCTTGTTCCTTAGTTATTTTAAAGCGCTTATGTATAGTATTAGCATTGACATGGAATTTTTTATGAAAATTTGTAGCTTCTTCTACTGTAGAGAAAATATGTATGTCATGCGTAGTTTTATCTGCTAAATCATTACCCAAACTAAGGGCTCCAGGCAATCCTGTATATGTCCTGATATGCCCTATAAAGGACGGATCTTTTCTGTCCCAGATTAGACTTTGTATAGTGGAAAGAAAAGAGAAAACAGGAGAGGAAGGGGAAATTTGTTTCTTCCTAAGATTATATATTGAAACTCAACCCTGTTGAAAATGCATAATCATATCACTCACTTTATACTTTGCCTGATTTCATAATGTCTCTAAAGATATGTGGTTTCCTGCATATTTTCACCAGTTCACCATTGTGACTGACCCTTCACATGAACTTATGTTCACTTTCACTCTCTAACCACAACCCTAATGCTCCAGAACTTTTGTTCCAAATCCTATACTCACTCTTCTTCCTAAACCAACTCTGTACCTAATTCTACCTACTATCCGTTTTTGACTGGATGTTCTCTTCAACATTCAATCATCCAAGCTACAAGGTCCGATGCCATTGTATATCTATTTATCTGAGACATCTGTACACAATGTAAATCAAAGTTAAGTATCCCAATCAAGGGCCCAATGCCCTTCTGAGCTTCAAAATTACCTAGATTTCGGTTTTAATTCATATATTTAACCTCTATATTTTTATAAATATCTCAGGTTCCCAATACCATTATTCATCCCGCAGGATTATTCCTAACTCAAATCAAACATTTTATTAGCCCTAAGAATACACTGTTCTATCAACCTATATTTAAAGAAAAGCAGGGACAGAGTTGGTCTTACAATACAGGAATGTAGGGGATCTTCCACCTGCTGAGAACCTCCAAAGTCCATGCAGAATGAATCCTGGAGAAGATATAGTCAGCTATGAAGGATCTGCGAGAGCAAAAGTCATCTTCCATGGCAATCACCCTGGTCAGGATGAAGGGATGTGTCTGAATCAGCCTCTCTCTTCTTAATGTAGAGGAGATTGACCAAACCAGGCCTGTGTGGATAGCTATTCCCGGGTTCCTAAGGTTGACATACCATTCTAACTTGTGAAAGTTTCAAAGGAAGTAGGGGAAGCCTCCATCTAATGGGACACTTGGAAGCAACTATTAGGACAAAATGGTTTACAAGGCAGTGAATTTATTCAGTTCCTGAAGGGAGTGACCTCACCTCACTTTCTTGGTGATGGATCTCTCTGAACTTGGGATACTGGAAACCAGGCACATAGAGCCAGTCCCAGTCCCAGTCCCAATGGGCTCACTTGTTTGGATTTACCAAGGACAGAGTCAGTCTTTCATTGTACCTATTGATGTTAGGATGGCAAAAGCAAGGAGAGCTCTGAAGAAGGGCCTTTCCTGAGAAAGCAGGTAGTGGCTAAACACTAGCTTCTGACAACTTAACAGAGTTGGTCAAGGAGAACAGACCTGAGACAGGACAGGACTTTTCAGGGGAAAATTGTATGGCCCACCAGTCAGAGGACACTCCCTAGAGTCACAGACCTACTTGGGGGAAGGAGGTGCCAATATGGGTGTGGTTTTGGGTTTATGATTTTGTCTCATGTTCTGAAAATAGGTAGGAAAGGTGGTTTGTTTTTTGGGGTTGAACTGTTTCTAGTAAGACGTTTGACAAGGCGAGTGTTTCTATGTCTGTGTATCCCACTATGTCCGTGGTTGTAGAAATTAGAAAAGAGAATGCATCAATGGATTTGTCCTGTCTTGTAGAAAGCTTCCCAGCATTCATCCTGCCCAATTAATGAATGGATTGCAGCTTTCCTTAAGGATGGGCAACACCAACGATCTTAGTAATTTTCAATTTTCTTTCTGAATTCTCGCCAATCTCCAGAATAGGCTCATGGTTTTGTGTCCAAGATATGTACCACCTCCAAGCTCTGTGACATGGCCATGTACTGGATAGATGAAGGGAATGGCGAGCATCTCAGAAAACGCAGATATCAGTGTGACCAGTAAACTCTCAGTGGAGAAACCCTTCTTTGAGCCTTTTGCTTACATAATGTTCTGTTGCCTTGAATGTCAAGAAGTACTTTGTTTCGGACCACCCCTTTGTGAAGCCTGAAGAAAACAGTTTTCAGATCTAAATGAATGGGCATAACCTGTGGCTCTTTGCTTACTTGCTTTGGAAATGGATGTGTCTGAATCCAACTCTATGCCCTGTGTGAGGCTGTGTCTTAGATTCTCTGCAACTGATAGATCTAAAGAAAGATCCCATGTGTGCATCCAAAACCAAAATGGCCAAAAGAGCAGTCATTGTGGGTGAAGTTTCTCTCCATCCTCTGTTAGGTTCTTGACGTCCATCAAGTGAGAATTGGGATCCTTTGGGTCAAATGAGTTTTTCAAAGCACTGCAGATGTGGTTGGGTTTTCTTATGACTGAAATTCACATAAAGAATCTACACCTGACAGTCAGTAGGCCTCAAATTGCAGAAGAAGATCAGTATTAATGGCAGGTGTATTTGATCAATCCTGGTTCACTGGAAGGGTTTCCAGGCCACCCTGACTTTAGGCAAATTAGCGGCAAGGGAGCATGTTTTGGACACTGTCTTGGGCTATGCCCCTCATGGAAACGTCCAGCCAGAGGTTATGATGAGTGTCTATATGGAAGAAGATGAGGGCCATTGGGGAGTGTTTTGGTTTTAATTGTGGTCATTTGTGTGGCATTTGGAAGAGATGACTGGGTCCACCTGGGCTTGAACTCTGGTGTGATTCCCCTTAGAGACTGAGTTCTGGAACTGAGCTCAGAGAAGTATTGCCATTAATTGTGTTGGGATTTTATGAGACCACGCATAAGAGTCGCCCTTTAAACTGAGATCTAGCATTGAAGTGCTCTGTCCCATAATGAAAGATCCACAAACAGTGAAAGCAACGACACATGAAACAGACAAGACAAGACAATAAAGACAGGCAATGGACGTCCAACACTGAGATCAGGACTGAGTAGCCGGCAATAACCAATGGGCTGGCAATACCGAATCCAAAACAAAATATCACTGAGTCGAGGAATCTATTATAACTAAATTTCCCAAGTCCTCTGGGGCGTCCTCCAGGAACGTGGCCTGTGGCTCTGTGACACGTCTGTCAGCCACTGTCGGAGAGAGCTCACACTCTTCATCAATAGCCATTTTTCCAAGTCCTAACCTGAAACCTGAAACCAGGAATAGGAGACTTACTTACCCCAAGAGTAGCCCGTTGGGGTCTCTCATCCGCCGCTGCCAGATATCAGTGGAAACTTCATGTGTAAAGGTCGGGCGTGCATTGGAGGAAGAGACCACCAAGAAACTGACTCATGAAACAGCAAAGGGTTTATTGGAGTTCCAGCATGCTGGGGCTCAGAGCTCACTTGAGTACAGCAGAGAGCCCTGAGAAGAGCTTGAGCAGAGCTTATATACTTTCCTTGCCGAGGGCAAGGAGGGAAGTTTATTGATGGGTCAGTGGGAGTGGGCAGTTTGCATGCAACCAGGTGAGAGAGTAAATTCTGCAGTTTGAAAACTGGGGACAGCACATTCTGGGAACAAGATTAGCAAACAGTTCTCAAGATTTCAACAGTGTTTTGTTAAGCATAGAGAAAAACAGGAAGTGACAAGTACCTATTTAATTAACCATTCAATAACAACTATACCTTTTTAAATGGATGTTCTCATCTACATTCAATCTTCCAAGGTACAGGGTCCTATGACATTGTATATCAATTTACCTGAGACATCTGTGCAGAACGTAATTCAACGCTAAGTATCCCAATTAAGGGCCCAATGCCATTCTGGGATTCAAATCTTACTTAGATTTCTGTTTTCCTACATATATTTCAACTATATATTCTTATACATATCACAGCTTCTCAATAGAATTATTCATAAACAGAATGATTCCTAACCCAAATCAAACATGTTATTAACCCTAACCCTACAGTGTTCCCTCAATCTAACTTTAAAGAAGAGCACGGACAGAGTTGGTCTTATAATACAGGAATGTAGGGGATCTTTCACCTGCTGAGAACCTCAAAGGTCCATGGAGAAATAAGCCATGGAGAAGATGTAGGCAGCTATGAAGGACCTGAGAGAGCAAAAGTCATCTTCCATGGCAAACAACCTGGTCAGGATGAAGGGATGTCTCTGAATCTGCCACTCACACCCTGTGAACTGCGCCACTTCACAGGTGAATAACGAGTTAGAACGACAAAAAATTATCTTGTTAGGATCTTACAGAAAAATGGGTGTGCACCGAAACCTAGAAGAATGATTTCCACCAATGAGGTCCGGTAATTGAGTCTCAAACACGAGCCAAATGTGCGACCGGAGATCCGGGCTGACAAATCTGTGTGGCCTGCCCCGTGGCTAGAGACAGCAGGGCACCACCTAGAAGCGACCAGCCGGCAGGGAGAAACGTTGCTGCAGATTCTGTGGAATCCTGCTGGCTGACCTCCAACTGAGCCCCGGGCTGAGTTTGGGATTTCAAACGGGGAAGGAAGTGCTACAGTTCTATCCCCCCACAATAAAAACTCCACCAAGGAAACCAACGGTCACCATCTTGGAGAGCAGAAGTAACCACCGCCACTCTCCAACAGATTGCAACAATAAAACAGGTTTGTGTTACTCAGCTCATCTCCCATACAGCAGGGAATTCACATAAAATCTCTCTTAGGCTTTCCATTGGAGAGATTATCAGAGAGAGCCTGCATAAAGACGTCGGGAAAACTACAGGCACCTGACCTTCAACTTCCCCTCCCATCAGCGGCGAAAACGAAACCTGTCTAGCCAGAGCTGGGAGAGGGGCAAGAGGAAAAAATCAAAACAATAGAGTGCCGGGGTTCCCCATAGACACCATCCACACCCAAGAAACGGCAGGCCCAGAGGACAGTATGAGCTGCCGAGAGGCATCACTCATGGGAAATCTGGTCTAGCACGAGAAACCAGGACTAGCAGGAGATAACAGGGGACTAGAGGCCAGGCCCGCGTGACTGGGCGGCTGGAGAACGCCCGCCCACTGGTCACAAACAGCCCGCTGCTGGTGCGACTGGGTGGCTGGTGCCCGCCTGCCTACCAGCGACCAATCGCCCGCTGGCTGCACGTGCAACTGGGTGGCTAGAGATCTCCCGCCCACCAGTGACAGCCCACCCGCTGACTGTGTGACTGGACAGCTGGAGACCGCCCGCCCGCCGGCGACCGGGAGTTGAAAACAAACAGAGACAGATCAGTCCCAGCCCACTCCCATTTGAACACCCTGGCAAGGAGCCTGGGGCCCGCCATAGCAGACAGGTGACATCACTGGAGCTCGGCCATCGCAATTCCTTCCAAGCAGAATTCACTTTAGCAGGCATAGTCTACCAACACAAAGGAGAGACAACAGATATATTAAACCAAAACAAATCTATAGAATAGAGCAGAAAAACAGCAATCAAATAGAGATGGAAAACAACGTGAACATCATGAAAAAACAAAGGAAAAAAATGTGTACAAACAATGCAGGACAACTTAATTCTACAGGAGGACCTAGAATCATCAGAAACAGGGATAGGGAAAAAAACTCAAGGCTTACCTAACTCAGATGGAAAGGGATATTAGAGAATACATGAATCAGCAAGTCCTAGCAATAAAAGTATATTTTGAAAATGAATTAAACAAATTCAAATGGCAAAGAACAAGCTTTACCAGGAGATAGAGATCTTAAAAAAAATCAAACAGTAATCCTAGAAATGCAGGAATCTATTATTTAAAACTCAAACGAGAATATTACAAATAGACTAGATCAAATAGAAGTCAGAACATCAGATAATGACGACAACGTTTATCAACTTGAAAAAAATATAGTCAACACAGAAAAGATGCTTAAGTCCCAAGAGCAGTCTATTCAAAAGGTATGGGATGTCATAAAAAAAACAAATTTCACAGTCATCGGAATAGAAGAAGCCATAGAGATTCAAACCGAAAGAATGGACAACATATTAAATGAAATAATTCTAGAAAACTTCCCAGAGATGAAAGATGGAATGGATTGCCAAATCCTTGAAGACTACAGGACCCCAAACATTCAAAACCATAATAGACCAACTCCAAGACATATAATTATGAAGATAGCCAAAATACAGAACAAGGAGAGAATATTAAAAGCTACGAGAGAAAGGAGGCGGATTACATTCAGGGGTAAACCCATTAGATTAACGACTGATTTTTCATCACAAACTTTGAAAGTGAGAAGATCCTGGAACAATGTATTTCAAACACTGAAAAATAATGAATTCCAACAAAGAATACTGTATCCAGCAAAATTAAGCTTCAGATTTGACAATAAAATTAAAGTCTTTCACAATGAATAAAAACTAAAAGAATTCACACCCATAACACCAGCACTGCAAAGGATTTGGGCAAAATACTACAAGAAGAAGAATTGAAAAATAGTGCCCCAAACTAACAGTGGGAGGTATCTCAGTAAAGGGGGAGGAAAATAACCAAAAAGTAAAAACTAGCCAAACTAAAATAAATAAATAAATTAACATGAATGGATGTACAAATCATATTTCAATTGTAACCTTAAATGTTATTGGCCTAAACTCACCATTCAAGAGACATAGGGTAGTAACCTGGATCAAAAAAACAAATCCAACAATATGCTGCTTTCAGGAGACTCATATGATAGGTAAAGACATACACAGGCTGAAAGTAAAAGGTTGGGAAAAATCATACCACTCACAGGGCACACGGAAGCAAGCAGGAGTGGCCAAACTCATATCAAATACAATCAACTTCAAACCTACGTTAATCAAAAGGGATAAAGAAGGACACTATATAACGTTAAAAGGAACCATCCACCAACATAACATAACAATTACCAATTTGTATGCAGCAAACAAATGAGCTGCCACACTCATAAAACAAACTCTTCTCAAGTTCAAGAGTCAAATAGACTACAACATAATAATTATAGGTGACGTCAACAGACCGCTCTCACCATTAGACACATCCTCTAGACAAAAACTGAATAAAGAAACTATAGAACTCAACAGCACAATCAATAACCTAGACTTAACCGACATATATAGAATATATCAACCATCATCAAGTGGATACACCTTCTTATCAGCAGCAGATGGATCCTACTCAAAGATAGACCATATATTAGGTCATAGGGCAACTCTTAGTAAATATAAAGGCGTGGAGATAATACCATGCACCATATCAGATCATAATGAAATGAAACTGGAAATCAATGATAAAAGAAGGAAGGAAAAATCCTACATCACATGGAAAATGAACAATATTCTACTGAATGATCAATGGGTTACAGAAGACATTAAGGAGGAGACAAAAAAATTCTTAGAGACAAATGACCATACAGACACAACCTACTGTAATCTATGGGACACAATAAAAGCAGTTTTAAGAGGAAAATTCATTTCTTGGAGTTCTTTCCTCAAAAAAAGAAAAAAACAACAACAAATAAATGAACTCACACTACACCTCAAAAACCTAGAAAAGGAAGAGCAAAACAACAGCAAATGTAGTAGACGACATTAAAATAAGAGCAGAAATCAACGAAATTGAAACAAAAAATCATTGAAAAAATTGATAAACTAAAAGTTGTTTCTTTGAAAAAATAAATAAGATTGACAGGCCCTTAGCCATGATAACGAAGAGAAGAAGAGAGAGAACTCAAATTATTAACATAGGGGGTGAAAAATGCAATACCACAACAGACACTACAGAAATATAGAAGATAATTAGAAAGTATTTTGAAACCGTATATTCCAATAAAATAGAAGATAGTGAAGATATCAATAAATTTCTTAAGTCATACGATCTGCCCAGATTGAGTCAGGAAGACACACACAATTTAAACAGACCAATGACAAAGGAAGAAATAGAAGAAGCCATCAAAAGATAACCAACGAAAAAAAGCCCTGGACCGGATGGGTAAACAGCGGAGTTCTACAAAACCTTCAAAGAAGAATTAATACTGATTCTTTTCAAGCTCTTTCAAGAAATAGAAAAAGAAGGAGCTCTTTCAAATTCATTCTATGAGGCCAAAATCACCCTGATCTTGAAATCAGACTAAGACACTTCAAAGAAACAAAACTACAGACCAATATCTCTAATGAACTTGGATACAAAAATTCTCAATAAAATCCTGATGAATCGAATACAAAAGCATATCAAAAAAAATTGTGCACCATGATCAAGTAGGATTCACCCCTGGGATGCAAGGCTGGTTCAATATACAGAAATCAATAAATACTATTCACCACATCAATAGACTTAAAGACAAGAACCATATGATCATCTCGATAGATGCAGAAAAAAACATTTGACAAAGTACAGCATCCCTTTATGTTCAAAACACTAGAAAAACTAGGGATAACAGGAACTTACCTCAACATTGTAAAAGCTATATATGCTAAACCTCAGGCTAGCATCATCCTAAATGGAGAAAAACTGAAGGGATTGCCTCTAAAATCTGGAACAAGACAGGGATGCCCTCTATCACCACTTCTATTCAATTTAGTTCTTGAAATTCTAGCCAGAGCAATTAGACAATAGAAATTAAAGGCATAAAAATAGGAAAACAAGAACTTAAATTATCACTATTTGTGGATGACATGATAATATATATAACAGACCCAAAAGGGTCTACAAAGAAACTGCTAGAGATAATAAATGAATTAAGCAAAGTGGCAGGATATAAAATCAACACGCATAAATCAAAGGCATTTATGTATATCAGGAGCAAAACTTCTGATATGGAAAGGAGGAAAAACCACTCCATTCACAATATCCTCAAAGAAAATAAGATACTTGGAAATCAACCTAACAAAAGAGGTGAAAGATTTATATAATGAAAACTACAGAATCCTAAAGAGAGAGATAGAAGAAGATCTTAGAAGATGGAAAAATGTACCCTGTTCATGGATAGGCAGAACTAACATCATCAAAATGGTGATATTACCCAAAGTTCTCTACAGGTTAAAACGGATGCCAATCAAAATCCCAACGGCATTTCTTGTAGAAATGATAAAGCAATCATGAAATTCATATGGAAAAACAAAAGACCCAGAATAGCAAAAGCAATTCTAAGCAGGAATTTGAATCTGGAGGTATAGCGATACCAGAGTTCAAACTGTACTACAAAGCAATAGTTATAAAAGCAGCGTGGTACTGGTACCAAAACAGGCAGGTGGATCAGTGGTAGAGAATAGAGGACACAGAAATCAATCCACAAAATTACAACATTCTTATATATGATAAAGAGGCTAAAAGCATATTGGGAGATGGATAGCATCTTCAACAAATGGTGCTGGGAAAATTGGAAATCCATATGCACCAAAATGAAACTGAATCCCTTTCTCTCGCCATGCACAAAAGTTAACTCAAAATGGATCAAGAAGCTAGTGATGAAATCAGAGACACTGCATGTGATAGAAGAAAAAGATGGCTATGATCTACATACTGTGGGGTCGGGCTCCAAATTCATTAATAGGACACCCATAGCCCAAGAGTTAATAACAAAAATAAACAAATGGGACTTACTTAAACTAAAAAGTTTTTTCTCTGCAAGAGAAACAATAAGAGAGGTAAATAGAGAGTCTACATCCTGGGAACAATTTTTTACCCCTCACACTTCAGATAGAGCTCTAATATCCAGAATATACAAAGAACTCAAAAAATTAAACAATAAGATAACAAATAACCCAATCAACAAATGGGCCAAGGACCTGAACAGACACTTCAGAGAGGAGGACATACAATCAATCAACAAGTACATAAAAAAATGCTCACCATCTGTATCAGTCAGAGAAATGCAAATCAAAACCACCCTAAGATACCATCTTACTCCAGTAAGATTAGCAGCCATTATGAAGTCAAACAACAATAAGTGTTGGCGAGGATGTGGAGAAAAGGGTACACTTGTACACTACTGGTGGTACTAAAAATTGATAAGGCCAATTTGTAAAGCAGTATGGAGATTTCTTGGAAAGCTGGGAATGAATGCACCATTTGACCCAGCTATCACCCTTCTCGGACTAGAGGGTCTTAACAGAGCGTACTATAGGGATACTGCCACATCAATGATCATAGCGCCACAATTCACAATAGCTAGACTGTGGAACCAACCTAGATGTCCTTCAATAGATGAATGGTTAAAAAACTGTGGCATCTATACACAATGGAGTATTACTCAGCACTAAAAAATGGCAAAATCATAGACTTTGCAAGGAAATGGATGGCATTAGAGCAGATTATGCTAAGCTAAGCTAACCAATCCTTAAAAAAATGCCAAATGTCTTCTTTGATATAAAGAGAGCACCTAAGAACAGAACAGGGAGGAAGAGCATGAGAAAAAGATTAACATTAAACAAAGACGAGTGGGGGGATAGAAAGGGGGAGAGAAGGGAAAGCATATGGAAATGGTAGGAGACCCTCAATGTTACACAAAATTACATATAAGAGCTTGTGAGGGGAAATGGGGGGAAAACAATGGAGAGAATTGAACAACAGTAGATGAGGTAGAGAGGAAAGATGGGAGGGGAGGGGAGGGGGGATAGTAGGGGATAGAAAAGGTAGCAGAATACAACATCACTATTATGCCATTATGTACAAATGTGAATGTGTAACCAATGTGCTTCTACAATTCGTATTTGGGGAAAAATGGGAGTTCATAACCCAATTGAGTCAAATGTATGAAAGATATTATATCATGAGTTTTGTAATGTTTTGAACAATCAATAAAAATAAATAAATAAATAAAGGTTTAAAATTGAGTGGCAAGAAGTCAGCTAAAAAAGTGTTGAGATGCATTCATTTTGCTAAGCAGAAACTTTGTTTTGTGTAGTTGTATCTATCACAAATTTATTTTACCAGAAAACTGGCTTTTGAAAATACACTTAATTGAGATTAAAGGATAATCCACCTACCTTCATGAAAAATTCATAGCATTTCCTATATTTTTCATATTTCAATTTTTGGTAAATATTTTGTCATGGACCAGGTCTAGTCTTAGGCTATTCTTTCAGAATACTGCCTCATCTGATAAGTTGGTACAATGTGTTGGATTGTTCTTTTCATCTTTTATTTAATAGTTTCTAGCTGATAATGTGTATTTTTCATTATCTTTATTTGGACATACATACCCAACGATATATTTGCATTTTATGTTTTACTGGGAAGAGACTCATCAAAAGCTCTGTATTATATGTATCAACAATCAAAAATTTAGAGCATGCAATTATTCTTAATTTTGCATGAAAATATCTTTGTACCATTTACTTATAAAAATTTAGAACTATTAAAAATGTCCCTACTGTAATAAGTAACTAATTACCAGAAAAATTAAACAATTCACTTTATATCAATTATGAATATGAAAAGTACTAAAATAAGTATTTGGCAATTAATACATAATTGATAGAAATTGAAATCATAAGAAAGCCATTTAAAATGTCAGTGCATATGGTCCTTAAATAATAGGTTGTTCAAAAAAATTTCTCTAATTCATAAGATATAATATGCCATATTACAGCGTAACGTGATAAAAAACATTAAATTATCAATATTGATAATAAAGAATGATACCTTTTTTATTAAATATGTTTATTTGATTTTCATTGTAAGATGTTAATTCTGGAAGACTTCAGAATTAAGAAAGTCTTGGTGTATATTATTTCTAACAGGCTAATCAAAGTACTTTTAAATATATATGTATATATATATATATATATATATATATATATATATATATATATATAAAATATATGTAATGCATATGCATGAATATAGACACATATGTATAATAAATGTATTGTAATATATCTATCAGGTGATTATAATTATTAATTTTTTTAAAAAAAAATAGTGACTATAAAAAACAGTCTCAAATTAAAATTTCATAGCATACAACTGTTTGTAATGCCATGAGAGAAAAATAGATATGGAGGAAAAACGAAAAAGGAAGAGAGAGAAGGGGAAAAATGAGGAAGAAAGTGAGTAAAGAAGAGGGAGAGGCGTGTTCGATGTTAAGACAAAAGTGGAGCGGCTGGGTTTGTGATTCAGTGTTAACATGTTTGCCTAGTATGTGTGAGGAACTGGGTTCTATTCTCAGCACCACATACAAATAAAGAAAATGAAGATCCATCAACAACTTAAAAAATAAAAAATAAAAAACTAGAAATATTACTAAAATCCCAAGCATTTATGAATGTTAAATAATAAAATATATGTTACATAGCCTTATGTAATTTCTAGACTCCCCAAAAAAGTCATTAAATGTTGGATTATTAGTGCTATAACTAAAAATCCATTGCTCTTTCCTCTACATTCTGTGGCATTCTAGTGCTAAAATAAATTGTAGTATAACACCAAAAAAAAAAAAAATCCTAATATTTCTACAGTAACTGACCCAGTTTAACATCAATGCAAGTAGATTCCTATGGGACATGATATGTACTTTGAAGTTTATTTTTATTCAACACTGGTACATTTCTATTTCTTGAGTTTATGCACATTATAGGATATATATTTCATCCACACGTTCACAAATTTATAGGCATTTATTTCACTTTCAATCACTTCCTCCTTCAGAAAACATGTATTCCTCCGTTTCTGACTGGTCTTTTCTTGAAACTTCTTTCCAAACACATTATTTTCGATTTCCATTATCACATTTGAAGCAAAACTCACACACCCCTCATAATAAACCATAACCCTAATATTACCATTAGATGTACAACTGGTTGGAATGAATGATTGTATATCAATATAAGATTTCTTACTTAGTTTCAGATATCAATTCAATCCATTATTTAAAGTGGAACCAGTTATATTATTTATTCACAATGTGGTATTTTCATGCATTATCTCTATATTCATAGACACAGGGTACACCTCTTTGTACCCCCAACACTAATTTATACGTCTTCAAAATATTGCTCCCAGAAATGTTGGAAGAAATACCCATGTCAGCTGATCTACATATGCATTTTATCACTGAAATATTCTGGACACAAAAAGCAAAGGTCACACTTATGATTGTATCAAAGCTAAATGAAAAGTGAACATGGATTACTAAAAACATCCATGTCCAGGTTGCCTAATGCTCTCAAATGAAAATCCTATTGGTAACTACAAATTAGTTTCTTCCAAAGATTATATATTCAAACTCAACCCTGTTGAAAATGTCTAATCCTCTCACTCACTTTATACTTTGCCTGTTTTTGTAATGTCTCTATTGGTATCTGCTTTTCCACAGTTCATCATTGTGACTAAATCTTCACATGTTCTGAAACTTACATTCACACTCTAATCGAAATCCTATTGCTAAAGAACTTTTGGTCCAAATCCTATATTCACTCTTCTTCTTAAAACCTACCTACTATCTTCCTAATCCTACCGACTATCACTTTTTGACTGGAGGTTCTCTTCTACATTCAATCATCTGGTTACAAGGTCTTATGCCATTGTATATCGATTTCTCTGAGACATTTTTGCAGAATGTAATTCAACGATAGGTATCCCAATCAAGGGCCCAATGATTTCTGGGCTTCAAATCTTACTTAGATTTCTGTTTATGTACATATATTTCACGTCTGTATTCTAATAAATATCACAGGTTCCAATAACATTATTCATCCAGCAGAATGGTTCCTAACCGAAAATGAAAATGTTATTAACCGTAACCATACACTGTTCCCTCAATCTAACTTTACAGAAGAGCAGTGACAGTGTTGGTCTTACAATACAGGAATGCATGGGATCTTCCACCTGCTGAGAACCTCAAAGGTACATGCAGAAATGATCCCTGGAGAAGATGTAGGCAGCGATGAAGGACCTGAGAGAGCAAAAGTCATCTCAATGGCAAACAACCTGGTAGAATTAAGGAATGTGTCTGAATCAGCCTCATTCTTCTTAATACAGAGAAGATAGACCAAACCATGCCTGTGTGGAGAGCTGTTCCCTGGTCCCTATGTTTGATATACGATTCGAACTTGTGAAAGTGTCACAGGATGTAGGGGCATCCTCCATCTCATGGGAACCTTGGAGGCAAATGTTAGGACAACGTGGTTTCCAAGGCAGTGACCTCATTCAGTTCCTCAAGGAAGTGACTTCACCTCACTTCCTTGGTGATGGAAGTCTCTGAACTTGGGATCCAGGAAGTCAGGCACCCAGAGCCATAACCCGTCCAAGTCCCAGTGGTCTAACTTGTTTGGATTTACGAAGGACAGAGTCAATATTTCTTGGTACCTACTGATTTGAGGATGGCCAAATGCCAGGAAACCTCTGAAGAGGGTCCTATCCTGATAAAGCAGGTAGTGGATCACCGCTGGCTCCTGACTACTTCACAGAGTTGGCAAAGTAGAGCAGATCTGAGACACGACAGGCCATTTTGGGAGAACATAGTATGGCCCACCAGTCAGAGGACACTCCGGATATGACAGACCTACTTGGGGGAAGGAGGTGCCTTTGCGGGTGTGGGTGTGGGTTTGTGGTTTTGTCTCATGTTCTGAGAATACGAAAGAAAGGCGGTTTGATTGGATTGTAGTGAACTGTTTCTAGTAAGTTGTTTGACAAGGCGAGTCTTTCTATGTCTGTGTATCCCACTGTGTCCGTGGTTGTCGACATTAGAAAAGAGAATGCATCAGTTGATGTGTTCTGTCTAGTAGAAAGCTTCGCAGCATTCATCCTGCCCAATTGATGAATGGACTGCGGCTTGCCTCATGGATGGGCAACACCTACTATCTGCCTAAGTTCCTGTTTTCTTCCTGCATTCTGGCCACTCTCCCGAATAGGCACATAGTTTTGTGTTTAAGATATGTACCACCTCAAGCTCTGTTAAATGGCCATGTACTGGACAGCTGAAGGGAATGGGAGAATCTCAGAAAACTCAGATATCAGTGTGACCAGGAAAGTCTCAGTGGAGAAACCCTGCTATGGGCCATTCTCTTACTATGTATCTGTTTCCCTGAATGTCAGGAAGTTCTTTGCCTCAGGCCACCCTCATGTGAAGCCTGAAAAAAAGAGTTTTCAAATGAAAATGAATGGGCATCACCTGTGGCTCTTTGCTTAATTTCTTTGCAAAGGGATGTGTCTGAATCACCCTTTGGCCCTGTGTGCGGTTGTGGCTTAGATTCTCAGCCCCTGATGGATCTAAAGAAAGATCCGATGTGTGCATCCAAAACCAAAATTTCAAAAAGATCACTTATGATGGATGAAGTCTCTTGCCTTTCTTTGTTAGGTTCCTGAACTACATCAAGTGAGAATAGGGATCCTTTGGTTCAAATAAATTTTTGAAAGCCCTGAAGAAGTGCTTGGGTTTTCTTATGACTCCAATTCACATAAAGAATCTATACCTGACAGTCAGTAGGCCTCAAATTGGAGAAGCAGATCAGTATTAACTGCGGTCTTATTTTATCACTCCTGGTTCACATGCAGGGTGTCCAGGCCACCATGACTTTAGGCAAATGAGCGGCAAGGGAGCTTATTTTGGACACTAACCCATACCCTACTAGACTCTGACTAGTAATCCTAACATGATGGAGAATAATAACCCGAACAGAATAGAAATACAAGAAGTTTTGAGGATTCATGTTGTATAGTTGTACTTGCCTTTTGCATTATATAGGGTAGGAGTTATAAATTTAGTCAATTTTTAATTGAAACAGTTCTCCATGTGTTTTTAAAGTTCACAACCATGTGAATTCCTCTCTCCCTTTCTCTGTAGCCTATTCAGAAGATGTATTTTTATATGCACATTTAGAATCCTACCTGGTATCACATGTACATTCTTGAGAGGTTGCTGACTTAGCAGATACAAATTGTCAGAAGAGATCACTCCTCTGAATGCTGTTGGAAGTGAAAATTCAAACTATGGGTGACTTCCTAGTTGAACAACATTATACATAAATCCACGTTTAGTAAAATTAATATTTTTGGCTCTGTGGATTATATATATTTCATGATATATATATATTGCTACATTTTAATGTCTGTTTGAGTGTGTGTGTGTGTGTGTGTATAGATAGATAGATAGATAGATAGATATACATTCTCCAGATTTTTGAAAATATGAAACATATGTGTCTTATTATATACTCCCTAAATTCATTCATGTATATGTATGTGGATTTATAATCAACTTTTCACAAGATTATTTTCAAAAATATTCATCCACCTGAAATACATATTTGTTTCCTAGTACTAAAAACAAACTTCAGTGAATGGTGCATACAAATCCAAATATTTCTACAGTAACTGTCCCAGTTTAACATCAATGCTTGTAGATTCCTATGGGACATGATGTGTATTTTGACGTTCATTTTTTAACAAAACTGGTACATTATTATTTCTTCAGTTTATGCACATCATAGGATATATATTTCATTAACAAGTTCACAAATTTATAGGCATTTGTTTCGCTTTCAATAACTTCCTTATTCAAAACTCTTGTATTCCTCCAGGTTTCTTGTCTGGTCTCTTCATGAGACTTCTTTCCAAACTCATTATTTCTGAAATCCATAATCACCTTTGAAATAAAATTCACACACTCTTTATGATAATCCATAAGCCTAATATTAAAATAAGATGGATACCTGGTTGGATTGAATGATTGCATATCAATATAAGATTTCCTGTATATTTTCAGATATCAATTCAATCCATTATTTAAATTTAGAACTTGTTACATTGTTTAATCAAAGTTTTGTCTATTCATGCATTATCTCTATATTCCTAGACACAGGGTACACCCATTTGTAACGCCAGTACTAATTTATATATCTTCAAAATATTGCTCCCAGAAACGGTGGAATAAATACTTATGTCATCTGATCTACATATACATTTTATCACAGTAATTTTCTGGACACAAAAAGCAAAGTTCACACTTATGATTTTACCAAAGCCTTAATGGAAAGTGAGTATGCATTACTAAAAACATCCATGTCCAGGTTGCCTAACGCTCTCAAATGTGAATCCTATTGGTCACTACATATTTGTTTCTTCCTAAGATTATATATTTTACCTCAAGCCTGTTGAAAATGTCTAATCCTATCAATCACTTTATCATTTGCCTGATTTACTAATGTCTCTATTAATATCTGCTTTCCTACATATTTTCCACAGTTTATCATTGTGACTGACTCTTCACATGTGCTCACATTTTCATTCACTCTCTACCCGAAACCCTATTGCTAAAGAACTTTTGGTTTAAATCCTACACTCTCTCTGCTTTCTAAACCTACTGACTATCTTTCAAATAATACCGAGTATCCCTTTTTGACTAGAAGTTCTCTTCGACATTCCATCATCCAAGGTACAAGGTCCTATGCCATTGTACATCGATTTATCTGAGACATCTCTGCAGAACATAATTCAAAGCTAAGTATCCCAATCAAGGGCCCAATACCCTTCTGGGCTTCAAATCTTACCTAGATTTCTGTTTTCATTCTAGTATTTCACTTTTACATTCTTGTAAATATTACAGGTTCCCAATACAATTATTCATCCTGCAGAATGATTGTTAACCCAAATCGAACCTTTTATTAACCCTAACCATACACTCTTCCCTCAATCTAAGTTTACAGAAGAGCAGGGACAGAGTTGTTTTTACAATACAGGAATGTAGGTCATCTTAAACCTGCTGAGAACCTCAAAGGTCCATGCAGAAATGATACCTGGAGAAGATGTAGGCAGCTATGAAGGAGTTGAGAGAGCAAAAGTCACCTTGCATGGCAAACCACCTGGTCAGGATGAAGGGTCGTGTCTGAATCAGTCTCTCTATTCTAAATGTAGAGAAGGTGGACCAAACCAGGCCTTTGTTGAGAGATGTTCCCGGGTGCCTATGGTTGATATACCATTCTAACTTGCGAAAGTGTCACAGGAAGTAGGGGCAGCCTCTATCTCATGGGACCCTTGGAACCAACTGTTAGGACAAAGTGGTTGCCAAGGGAGTGAACTCATTCAGTTCTTGAAGGAAGTGTCCTACCTCACTTCCTTGGTATTGGAACTCTCTGAAATTGGGATCCAAGATGCCAGACACCCAGAGCCAGTCCCAGTCCCACTCCCACTGGGCTCAGTTGTTTGGATTTACCAAGGACAGAGTCAGTCTTTCTTGGTACCTACTGCTGAGAGAATGGCCAAATGCCAGGACAGATATGAAGAGGATCTTTCCTGAGAAAGCAGGTAGTGGCTCACCACTGGATCCTGACAACTTCACAGAGTTGGCCAAGGCAACCAGAACTGAGACAGGACTGGCCATTTCGGGGAACATAGTTTGGCTCCACAGACAGAGGACACACTGGAGAGTCAGAGACTTACTTGTGGGAAGGAGATGCCTTTGTGGGTGTGGGTGTGAGTTTGTGGTTTTGTCTCATGTTCTGAAAATAGGTAGGAAAGGTGGTTTGTTTGGTTTGGAATGGACTGTTTCTAGTAAATCGTTTGACAAGGTGAGTGATTCTAGTTCGGTGTATCCCACTGTGTACGTGATTTTGGACATTAAAAAACAGAATGCACCAATGGATGCATCCTGTCTAGTAGAAAGCTTCCCAGCATTCATCCTGCTCAACTGATGGATGGACTGCGGTGTGTCTTATGGATGGGGAACACCTACTATCTTCCTAAGTTCCTGTTTTCTTCCTGAACTCTGGCCACTCTCCAGAATAGGCTCATGGTTTTGTGTCCAAGATATATACCACCTCCAAGCTCTGTGCCATGGCCATGTACTGGACAGCTGAATGGAATGGGAGAATCACAGAAAACTCAGATATCAGTGTGACCAGGAAAGTCTCAGTGGAGAAATCCTGCTTTGGCCATTCTCTTACCTATATTTCTGTTGCCCTGAATGTCAGGAAGTTCTTTCCCTCAGCCCACCCCTTTGTTAAGCCTGAAGAAAACAGTTTTCAAATGGAAATGAAAGGGCATCACCTGTGGCTCTTTGCTTAATTTCTTTGTAAAGGGATGTGTCTGAATCAGCCTCTTGGCCCTGTGTGCGGTTGTGGCTTAGATTCTCAGCACCTCATGGATCTAAAGAAAGATCCCATGTGTGCATCCATAACCAAAATGGCAAAAAGATCTGTTATGGTGAATGAAGTCTCTTGCGTTCCTTTGTTAGGTTTCTGACCTACATCAAGTGAGAATAGGAATCCTTTGGTTCAAATGAATTCTTCAATGCCCTGAAGAAGTGGTTGTGTTTTCTCATGACTCCAAATCACATAAAGAATTGTTACCTGACACTCAGTAGGCCTCAAATTGGTGAAGCAGAGCTGTATTAACTGCAGTCCTATTTTATCACTCCTGGTTCACATGCAGGGTGTCCAGGCCACCATGACTTTAGGCAAATGAGGGGCAAGGGAGCTTATTTTGGACACTAACCCATACCCTACTAGACTCTGACTACTAATCCTAATATGATGGAGATTAATAACCCAAACAAAATAGAAATACAAGCAGTTCAGAGGAGTCATGTTGTATAGTTGGACTTGCCTTTTGCATTATATAGGGTAGGAGTTATAAATCTAGTCAATTTTTAATTAAAATAGTTCTCCATGTGTTTTTAAAGTTAACAAATATGTGAATTCCTCTCTCCCTTTTTGTGTAGCCTATTCAGCACATGTATTTTTATATGCACATATAGAATCCTACCTGGTATCACATGTTCATACTTGAGAGGTTTCTGACTTGGCAGATACTGCCGCGGTCCGGTTGGAGCAAAATAACCGGGGGGTGGGGGTTATGAATAACATGTGTATGTTGATATAGCAGGAGTGGAAGCCATTTATTGTAGGACAATAGAGGTATTTATACATTCCACCCAGGTTATCTAATTAACATAAACTAGATACTGCAGTCAACCAATCAGGAATCTCCACACTTAATGGCTCGCTTTTGTTACATCTCAAACCACTCCCTCTGGCATTTTGCCAGGCATCATCCAGACTTGTTTACACACTCTAACATTCCCCTGGCAAAATGCCAGGTGTTATTTTGACATGTTTACAGACTCTAACATTTCCCCCTTTTATTTAATTTAAATAAAGACCACAGTGGTTTTTACAGAAACACCATAAATAACCTGCTACAAACAGAAAGGGAGGATACAAAATGTCACAATACAAGCCAATTGATGAAGCACTTGGAGAAATAATACCAGCAATGACACTGTTAGCAAAGACACCGAGTTAAAATTTGTTATAGATTACAGTTTGTTGTCTCAGTCCAGGTAAAGCAGTGTCTCAATAGATTAACTCACAGTTCAGGTAAACCACAGTCCAGGTATGTTCTGCAGTCAGCTAGCTTAAATCACAGTCCTGGTAAGTTCTGCAGGCAGCTAGCTTAAATCACAGTCCATGTAAATTCTGCAGGCAGCTAGCTTAAATCACAGCCCAGGAAAGTTCTGAAGGCAGCTAGCTTGATCCAAAGTCTCCTCCGTTTCTCAGCCGAAGTCTCCTCCGGTTTTCAGCAACACTGGAAATTCTTCCACCCTTGTCCTCACAGGCACTGGGATGAAGGCAGGAACTCCTACCACTGGCTAAAGAAAATCCTATAGTATTCCACCAGGTGCTAAGAAAACAACCTTCTGAAAAATTTAGTACATTATCTCAAGGTTTTTTACATTTGAAAAAAGCCTTAATAGTGCTTATTATTTATTATCTTCCGGGTGTGGGAGAACCATTGTAGCTTAGTTATTGGCATTGAAAATGACCAAACATCAGGGAGCCAGTAGCATCTATGGCTGGCTGTAGCATCCTGGGCAGCCACAGATGGCCCTGGGGAGTGTCCAGGACTCAAACTGCCACGGGGCCCCGCTCCCCAGGCTGGGGGCGGGGAATTGCCGGCTGCCACTGCTTGAAAAGCCCTTGCTGCACAGTGACTGGCTTGAGCATGTGGCAGCCGAGGCGCCTATTCACACACACTCCGGAAACGAAAAGTATTCAGTAACAGCCTTTTGCTGAAACTTTTTTCCTGATAATCCTTCTTCTTCTTAACTTTCTTTTTCTTTCTGATTAGACTTCCTGGGCTTCCATCAACACATGCCCTAATTGCACTTGTTTCCACTGGGGTGCCTCTTTCCATTATCAATTTACTTCTCACCCCTTCCTTATTTTCATCACAAAGACAATACAATACACTGAGATAAAACAAGACACAATCATACTGTATCAATCTTCTCCATTTTTTGAAATGACCGTTTTTCCTCTCCCCCTATCTGCCTAGGGATGAGCAGATTTGCTCCCATCCTATCTATGGATGGGCAGCTTTTATTCGTCACTTACCCCCAAGTGTCCCAGGGCTCCCTGTATGGGCCACCATCTGCAGCAGTCCCACTGCAGCAAAATAACCGGGGCAGGGGGTGATGAATAACTAGTGTATGTTGATACAGTAGGAAAGGCGTGATAGGTAGGAAAGGCTATTTGTTTGGTATTGAGTGGACTGTTTCTAGTAAGTTGTTTGACAAGGCAAGTGTTTCTATATCTGTGTATCCCACTGTATCTCTGGTTGTAGACATTAGAAAAGATAATGCATCAATGGATTTGTCCTCTCCAGGAGAAAGTTTAACAGCATTCATCCTGCCCAATTTATGAAAGGACTGTGGCTTGCCTTATGGATGGGCAACACCTACAATATTCCTAAGTTTCTGTACTCTTCCTGAATTCTGGCCACTCTCCACAACAAGCTCATGGTTTTGAGTCCAAGATATGTACCACCTCCAAGCTCTGTGACATGGCCATGTACTGGATAGCTGAAGGGAATGGCGAGCATCTCAGAAAACTCAGATAACAGTGTGACCAGTAAAATCTCAGTGGAGAAACCCTGCTTTGGGCCTTTTCTTACATAATGTTCTGTTGCCCTGAATGTCAGGAAGGTCTTTGCCTCAGGCCAACCCTTTGTGAAGCCTGAAGAAAACAGTTTTCAAATGGAAATGAATGGGCATCACCTGTGGCTCTTTGCTTAATTTCTTCCAAAAGGGATGTGTCTGAATCAGCCTCTTGGCCCTGTGTGAGGCTGTGGCTTAGATTCTCAGCACCTGATGGATCTAAAGAAACATTCCTTTTGTGCTTCCAAAACCAAAATGGCCAAAAGGGCAGTCATTGTGGTTGAAGTCCCTCGCCTTCCTCTGTAAGGTTTCTGACCTACATCAAGTGAGAAGAGGGATCCATTGGGTCAAATGAGTTCTTCAAAACCCTGCAGAGGCTAGCCCGTAATTGCTTGGGTTTTCTCATGACTCCAATTCACATAAAAAATCTATACCAAACAGTCAGTAGGCCTCATATTGGAGAAGCTGGGCAGTACAAATGGCAGGCATATTTGATCACTACTGGTTCACAGGAAGGGTGTCCAGGCCACCCTGATTTTAGGCAAATGAGGGGTAAGGGAGCTTATTTTGGACACTGTCGTGAGCTTTGCCCCTCATGGAAAACCCCAGCCAGAGGTTATGATGAGTGTCTATATGGAAGAAGATGAGGGCCATGTGGGAGTGTTTTGGTTTTAATTGTGGTCATTTGTGTGGTGGTTGAAATAGATGACTGGGTCCACCTGGGCTTGAAGTCTGGTGTGATTCCCCTTACAGACTGAGTTCTGAAACTGACCTCAGAGAAATATTGCCATGAGTTCTCTTCGGATTTTAGGAGGCCACGCATTAGAGTCGCCCTTGGAAACTGAGATCAAGTCCCAGGGTGGCTTTCCACAGAGCATCGGGAATCTCAGCCAGGATATCACATGATTTTATTATGAAAGACTTGGCAGCCATAGATGAGATTCAAAACAAACATGGACCTCACACTCTAGACCTCAATGGGCCTGGGTTCATGTGATCTTTTGGCCACTCTTTGGGAAGCCTTGACTGTGAGAATTCTCCAGAGCTTTCATTGAAATGAGCTTCCATACCATTTAATGGTTCTTGAAAGAATTGAAACCTACAGTGCCTCCAACTTCATCCGTGAAAAATGCTAGATAAATACCAAGAAATTTTTGAAATTCCCATAACCAGGTGTCAGAGGAGAACATTTGGATGTCCTGTTGCTGATCAGGAGTGTTCCAGACAGTGGTTTGATTGACTGGGTTTCATGAAAATGGTGTAGAACTGAAATGCCAGTATGTTGGAGCCTGCTGAGTATTGGGCCCAGAACTGTGGTGTGCAGGTGTGGGATAAAACATTTGTGTTGGGGCCATTTGGATCTACCATTGACTTCCAAATGGCTTGTGACTGACATGGTGCAGCCAGCAGACCCTTATATGTAAAGGCATCTTGTTATATGGAGAGGTTTCAGGGCAATGTTACGAATCAGGTTGCTATCTTCAAGTGGGCAAGCTATGTGGGATAGAATCCTGTTTGGTGCATTCTCTTGCAGACTCTGACCGACCACACGTGACAGAACTACCTTCAGCACTGTGTCCCAGTTGAACTTCTTGTATTTCGTAGAGCAAATACCAAACTCCCAGTGCAGCAGCAAGAAACACCATGAATAGTGGAGGATGACTAAATGGGTACACAGTCCACACAGGGAGACACTTAGCCTTCAGTGGCCACAGTTTACCTACAAAGAGAGAATTCAGCACTTTGCCTCATTTTCATTGGAAAATAAGAAACCAATTTCTTCAGGTCACATAGATGCAGAGCCAGCTTTGATGGTCTCACAACAAAGGAAGCTAAAGCTCCTGAAAACAACATATATTTCAAGTGCCCAACCTCAGAGGCAGTTTCTCAAAAAGTCGTTAGGCCAGCAGAGCTCCATGTTTGTGGAGTGTTTACCTGTTAGACAAGGATGCAAGAAAAGACCACTGACTCCAATTAAAATCAAATTAAACTAAGCTTATTATTTTCACCAGCCAGGCTAACTCTCCCTCCCAAAACGGCCGGAACAAGACAGCAACCCCAACTTACCTACAGCCCAGCTTTAAAGCCCAGAAAGTTACACAAAAGGGGGGTTAGAGATAACAGAACTCGGACAAGCATCACACTAATGGTAGTTTATATATATATGTATGTATATATATATATATATATATATATATATATATATATATATATATATATATTTTTTTTTTTTTTTTTTTTTTTTTTTTTTTGCTGGCCCCAACATCAGAATTTGTGAGGACCATTAGACCCTCAGAGATGGTCATTGTCTGTCCAGGGAAGGCCAATATTTATGATGTGTCGCTAATGTTTCACAGAGTGCTGCTATCTGGTCAGAGAGCCAGACATGGGTGAGTTCAAGGCATGGGCAGGCATTCCAAGCAGGTTCAGAATTTGCAGTAATTTATAGTAAAGCCAAAATTATCTTATCATGGCTTTGTAGCAATATGGCTCCCAATTTTAATAAAAGATCAGGTTGGGCCTATCATTCCCCCCTTTTCTTATGTGTTCCTTTCAAATCTTTGATAGATTAAGGGAAGTGCACTGAGGAAATTTAAATCCCTCAGGTAACAGTCTCCAAATTTCTAGAACTCACCCAAAATGGGTCTCCCTGATTTTACCTGACTTAATTAATTACGTATATTGATAGTCTATTTATTTTTGGCTCCATTGTTGTAAGAAGGGAGGCCTCACGCATTTTGGATTCTTCTGCGCTGAGAGAGGGTGACGTAAGGGTCATGGCATGAGGGACATGAGTTGCCTTTTAGAATTTAGTTGAGGGACATGAGTTGCCTTTTAGATTTCAGCTTGGTTTGAAGTCTGGTTGGGGAAGAACAGGTTGTAAAGTCATCTGGGAATGGGTTCTTCTATGAGAGTAACAAAAACCATGAGTAATGAATAAATGTTGCAGCAGCTGGAACATGTCACCGTATAGAAGTTCCCTCACCATTCTTTAATATCCTCAGTTATCAGGACTGTCAACTTAATATTTAATTTTTTGTTTTACAGTTGTCCCTCCCCATAAGATACAGTTTATTAATTTAATGTCATCTGATCATGCAAAATCCTTTTTCTAGTATGACCTCTGTGTCTAATAGAGAAACCTTTAATTCTGTTACTCAGGGCTGGATAATCGTACTAGCAAACACCAAGCCTACCTCTGTAGGTTAGGAATATCTGTAGGCCCTAAACTAAATTTTCTGCCTCTGGCAGCTCCTCTTAATAGTCTCTTTTTATAGTTATCAGGCATTCCTGTCTGAGAATCCTTCTTTGTAACCTCCAGTCTTACTTATTTTGGGAGGCTAACATAAAGTGTATACCTTAAAATATTAATATTTGTTTTCTTGGCCGATTCATTTAACTTTAATTTTAAATCCTAATCTTAAACATCCAGCAAATAAATTTTAACAGCCTTATATTGAGAGTACTGGGCTTTAATATCTATAACTTAATTATTATTTATCTTTTCATTAATTGGGATATGTATTATTCTGTCTGTCTTGTAGGTGATGACTTATTATCTTAAATTAACCCATGTTGTGTTATTAAAGCAACACTTCTGTAAAAGACTAACAGGGAATCTTTAGATCACTTATAAGCAAATTAAAAATAAAATTTTTTAACAAGAGTAAAAATACTTAGTTTCTGTAATAGCTACCCTGAATTTTTTGGCTGAGTTATACATTATATGCCCTGTTTGAGATCCTAGTAATCTTCACAGAAAAACAAAAGAACTTTTGAACATAACTTTAAATGAAATAAAATCTGACCTACTCCTTTTGTAGTCATTCTCACATGTAGTAAGATGGGACACAGAGCCTTATCTCAGGTAAGGCAGGCCTCTTTATAAATATTAAGTGTTTTAGTTCTAAAGCTGATCATTGTTTTTTAAATATCATTTTACAAAGTTTACATAAATTGTTTGAGGTCACATGAACATTATCTAACATCATATGACATCACATTTAAAACATGGATTAAAGAAAGGCTGAAAGATTTTAACCTTTACATATATTAGGCTATGATTAACTTAAAAATACATTTAAATTGTTCCCCAATGAAAAAAGTAACATAAAACTTTACATATCTTATTGATAACAGGTAAATAAATCCCCAGTACATTTTTTTTACTATACAACTTCAGAATACCAGCTTGATATAATGCTCTTTAAATGTTTCTAACTTACAGACTTGTATACCTGGAAGATATGAGCACATTAATAGCATCAAAATTACATTGATATTTCTAGATTAACCAAGTTTAGCTTTTAAAGAAATGGCAGTAGAGTGCTCTAAAATAACAGTTCTTATTTAATCAGTTGTTTAATTTTTATGGTTGCTTGCTCTAGAAAAAATAAAACTTAATAAACACAATGTTATGGGTAAACTTATGTTTTCAGAAATTTTTGTCTCTTTAACACATGACTGATTTTTACAATCTGATACAGACCTTAGTAAATCAATCGGGTATCTAACAAATGTACTCAAGAATGAGAAATTCCACCTCAAATTTACTTTACTTATTTATTAAAATATTAGACAAATGTATTGAAGAGTGTAAACCATTTTTTTGTTGAAGGAAAAGTCCTAGAATCAAGGCATTTTAGACATTTTGTAGATATTAATATTTTATTAGATTTTTGAACACCTATAAAAACTTGTAAGCTTAAATTTAAAAACATTTATTTTTATCTGTTTATCCAATTTAAATTGAACAATTTTAATCACGTGAATTAAAGATCTTTGGATCCACTTTTTTTAAATTAATTTTTATTGTAGGTTGTTCAAAACATTACATAGTTCTTGATATATTATATTTCACACTTGATTCAAGTGGGATATGAACTCCCGTTTTTACCCCATATACAGATTGCAGAATCACATCAGTTGCACAACCATTGATTTACATATTGCCATTCTGGTGTCTGTTGTATTCTGCTGCCTTTCCTATCCTCTACTATCCCCACTCCCCCATCCCCTCCCCTCTTCTCTCTCTACCCCCTCTACTGTAATTCATTTCTCCCCCCTCATATTTTTCCTCCTTTCCCCTCACTTCCTCTTGTATGTAATTTTGTATACCCCTGAGGGTCTCCTTCCATTTACAGGAAATTTCCCTTCTCTCTCCCTTTCCCACCCACCTCTCATCCCTGTTTAATGTTAATCTTCTTCTCATGCTCTTCGTCCCTACTCTGTTCTTAGTTACTCTCCTTATATCAAAGAAGACATTTGCCATTTGTTTTTGAGGGATTGGCTAGCTTCACTTAGCATAATCTGCTCTAATGCCATCCATTTCTCTCCAAATTCTATGATTTTGTCATTTCTTAATGCAGAGTAATACTCCATTGTGTAAAAATGCCACATATTTTTTATCCATTCGTCTATTGAATGGCATCTAGGTTTTGCTTCCACAGTCTTGCTATTGTGAATTGTGCTGCTATGAACATGGATGTAGCAGTGTCCCTATAGTGTGCTCTTTTTAGGTCTTTAGGGAATAGACCGAGTAGGGGAATAGCTGGATCAAATGGTGGTTTTATTCCCAGCTTTCCAAGAAATCTCCATACTGCTTTCCAAATTGGCCGCAACAATTTGCAGTCCCACCAGCAATGTACAAGAGTACCCTTTTCCCAACATCCTCGCCAGCACTTGTTGTTGTTTGACTTCCTAATGGCTGCTAATCTTACTGGAGTGAGATGGTATCTTAGGGTGGTTTTGATTTGCATTTCTCTGACTGCTAGAGATGGTGAGCATTTTTTCATATACTTGTTGATTGATTGTATGTCCTCCTCTGAGAAATTTCTATTCAGGCCCTTGGCCCATTTGTTGATTGGGTTATTTGTTATCTTATTGTCTAATTTTTTGAGTTCTTTGTATATTCTGGATATTAGGGCTCTGTGTGAAGTGTGAGGAGTAAAGATTTGTTCCCAGGACGTAGGATCCCTATTTACCTCTCTTATTCTTTCTTTTGCTGAGAAAAAACTTTTTAGTTTGAGTAAGTCCCATTTGTTGATTCTAGTTATTAACACTTGTGCTATGGGTGTCCTATTGAGGAATTTGGAGCCCAACCCCACAGTATGTAGATCATAGCCAACTTTTTCTTCTATCAGACGCCATGTCTCTGATTTGATATCAAGTTCCTTGATCCACTTTGAGTTAACTTTTGTGCATGGCAAGAGAAAGGGATTCAGTTTCATTTTGTTGCATATTAATTTCCAGTTTTCCCAACACCATTTGTTGAAGATGCTATCCTTCTTCAATTGCATGCTTTTAGCCCCTTTATCGAATATAAGATAGTTGTAGTTTTGTGGATTGGTTTCTGTGTCCTCTATTCTGTACCATTGGTCCACCCACCTGTTTTGGTACCAGTACCCTGCTGTTTTTGTTACTATTGCTCTATAGTATAGTTTGAAGTCTGGTATAGCTATCCCGCCTGATTCACACTTCCTGCTTAGCATTGTTTTTGCTATTCTGGGTCTTTTATTTTTCCATATGAATTTCATGATTGCTTTCTCTATTTCTACAAGAAATGCCGTTGGGATTTTGATTGGCATTGCATTAAACCTATAGAGAACTTTTGGTAATATCGCCATTTTGATGATGTTAGTTCTACCTATCCATGAACAGGGTATATTTTTCCATCTTCTAAGATCTTCTTATATTTCTCTCTTTAGGTTTCTGTAGTTTTCATTGTATAAGTCTTTCACCTCTTTTGTTAGGTTGATTCCCAAGTATTTTATTTTATTTGAGGATATTGTGAATGGGGTGGTTGTCCTCATTTCCATTTCAGAGGATTTGTGGCTCATATACAGGAATGTCTTTGATTTATGTGTGTTGATATTATATCCTGCCACTTTGCTGAATTCATTTATTAGCTCTAGTAGTTTCTTTGTAGACCCTTTTGGGTCTGCTAGGTATAGAATCATGTCATCTGCAAATAGTGATAATTTGAGTTCTTTTCCTATTTTTATGCCTTTAATTTTTTTCGTCTGTCTAATTGCTCTGGCCAGTGATTCGAGAACTATGTTGAACCGAAGTGGTGAGAGAGGGCATCCCTTAAAATTTGTTTTTATGAGTGCTTTTTTTATTATGAGCGCTCCTTATATATGTTAATTTCTGTATCATATATATGATTAAGAATATATATATATATATATATATAGACATACAACAAATAACAAAAGTGTGCACACATAATAATAGTAAAGGCCTTGTAGCTTTTAGCAGGTGAAATCTCCATTGCCATGTTTTAAAAACTCCACAGTTGGTCAAAGATAGAACTGATCAGAAAAACATTAACCTAGGTCTGTAGGATCAAAATTATGAGTTAGAAAAATTAAAGGATCTAAGGAAAAAAATAAGAGTCCTAGAAAAAATAACTGACCAGTAATTAGTAAATACCATACTATTTACTTTTTTTTTCCTTAAGCCTCATATCAGTCTCCTACTGATCTTGCAGGCTTCTTTCATTTGCATTTCAATCTAAGTCCTGGCTGAGGTCTGGAAGGAGCAGGAAAAAACTGCTATTCTGAGCAGACACCTCAGGCCTAACGCATTTTAACCATAATTTTCCAGATAGGATGTTGAAAATTTTGATACAAGCTTAAGACAAAATTTACAAAATTTTATATCTTTACATCTTGTGTTGTCAACAGATACCATACTATGATTTACTATCCTTGTCCAAATTAATGCACTGGTACACACAGTGACATTTTCCCAGGCTACCCAATTAAAAATTGGTGAAAAAAAAAGACTGAATGATTGGAAAATTTCTTGCCAACTTGGAAGTAGAGTTCTTTAGTTTTCCATCCTAAGTATTTAAGTTCTCTGGCATGAATTATCTGAAATCATAAACTAAACAATTATCTCAATCTGACTTTTAACGGCAAGATTCTGCAATGCTTCAAAAACCCAATAAGCTACCAGATTGTTACAATAAAACATCATCATTTAGACACACATTCAGGTAAAATCATTCCCAAGAAACAATATATAATATCAACACATTATTGCACATGTCTTAAAGTGCCAGAAACAAAGACACACGACAGACAGAAAGGAGCTCCAGACTATGACTGACAGACAGAAGCCTTTAAAACAGAGCAGATAAGAGAAAAATCTCCTACACCAGTTGCACCACAGATGTCCCCACAAGGGGACCAGATGTTTTCACAGAGGAGCATCCTGAAATGTAAAATCAAGGGTCTCCATAGTGACTTTCCTGCATTTAGTGTCCCCTTTTTTTCCCTCTTTTTTAAGATGACAGAGGTGGCATTATCGTTAAATTGCAGGGAAAGACCTAGGGAATTCTCTGAAAAAATAAGGCTTCAGCAGCTGCTGGGAGTCCCTCAGTCCCTCCTTTTACTTACAGGATTTGCTCCTCTGTTTCAGTTCCACCACAAGCATGCTCCATCTCCTAACATTTCTGTAGTCAGCTCTCAAAAAGTTCCAGGGTGCGGGTGGGTTATCAAAATTTGTAACTTAAAGTTGGGTTCCTAAACTTGAAGCCAATTAATGCCAATTTAAAAATGAGGACAGGGTTTTGAGAAAAAGAAAAACGAAGGTTTATTGCTTTGCTAACAAAGATAAACACAGGGACTCTGCCAAAAGGTTGTGACTCTCTTTATCTGGAGGGACAAGGGATTTTAAAGGAGTTTCACTTATTAACCTGGGAGATACTCAGTTCTTAGGTCCCCCGCAGGCACTGCCCTCTGTAGTGAGTGTGCTCCAGGCAGCCAGCTAGGGGCTTCTATCATACTGCTTAACAAACGGGTGTAAAGTTCAATGCAGTTCCTTTAAACTCAGTCCAAAGGGTGTCAGGCTTACTTGCTTTATTTTCATGTCCGATATCCTTAAGTTTTCACCACAGAAATCACACAACAAAATGCATAAAAACAAACAAACAAAAAACATATAGAACACAGAACAAAACAACAACAACAACAAAAAAAAAAAAAACAGAAATCCGGCGCCGAAACAGGAAAACAGAGGAGCAATGCAATGTCTTCCTAAAGCTCCCCGTAGGAGCGCATGCGTGCCCGTTGGCACCTCTCTACCCTTCCAGATGAATTCCCTAGAGAACAGAACAGATGACAGAATGATTCTTGTTACTGTCCCAGACAGCAGTATATGTGAGCCTCCTCAGTCCACCTCTCTGTCATCAGAAGAGATCTCCCTTAACCGGATATCAGATGTTATAAAGGCACCAATTACCTATGGATGCCTCCTCCACCAGGTGCTTGCTAATAGTTTTAATGTGGTGGTTCACTGCAGTGCTCCCTGAACTGAAGGCTAACTCCAAGGCCTTGGACCATCTCAAGTTGCACAAACCCTAGAGTTGCTCTCAAGCTTGGAGCCCTGGAAGGAAGGCCAACTTCAGAATTTACAGCAGTCTGGTCTTGTGATCTTGTCCGGCAGGGTCATCTCACTGGGGAACTCCAAAATATTAGACCAGGAACGCATGTAAAGACCACTGACTCCTAGTAAAATCAAATTAAGGCAAGCTAATTATTTCAAAGGGAAAGGCTACCTCTCCCTCCCAAAATGGCGGGAGCAAGACAGCAAACCCACCTTTCCTATAGCCCAGCTATATAGCCCAGAAAGATGCACAAAAAGGGGGTTACAGATAACAGAACTTTAACAAGCATCACACTAACGGTAGTTTACATTTTTTTTTAAGCTCACCCCAACATCAGAAATTATGAGGACCATTAGAGCCTCAGAGACTCGTTGTCTGGCCAGGGAAAGAAAATATTTATGAGGTGTCACTAAAGTTTCAGAGAGGGCTGCAATCTGGTCAGAGAGCCAGGCATGGGTGAGTTTAAGGCATGGGCAAACATTCCAAGCAGGTTCAGAATTTGCAGTAATTTATAATAAATCCAAAATTATCTTTTCATGGCTTTCTGGCAAGTGGGCTCCCAATTTTAATAAATGATCAGGTTGGGTCTATCAACCCTGTCCCTTACTTTTGGAAACTCCCCTTCCACATCCAAGCTTGTGAACTCCTGAGCATTTTCCATTCCAGATATGTATTCACAGATTTTCTAACTCTTCTCCTCTAATTGTGTATTACTTGGGGCGAATGTAATGTCAAGGCATTGTTCTGGATGAGAATGGGAAGATTTTTTGCATACACATTGGATTCATTATCTAATTTTTCATTCGAAATACTTAATCCCTGACACTAAAACCTACCCTACTGGACTCTGACTACTAATGCAAATATGATGGAGATAAATTACCCCAACAAAATAGTAATACAAGCAGTTCAGAGGAGGCATGGTGCATAGTTGGACTTGCCTTTTGCATTATGTAGTGTAGGAGTTATAAATCTAGCAAATTTTCAATTTAAATAGTTCTCCATGTGTTTGAAAGTTAACAAATATTTGAATTCCTGTCTCCCTTTCTCTGTAGCCTATTCAGCACATGTATTTTTATATGCACATATCAAATCCTACCTGGTACCACACGTACATTCTTGTGAGGTGGATGAATTGGCAGATACAATTTGTGAGAATAGATCACTCATTCTAAACGCTGTTGGAACTGAAAATTCAACCTATGGGTGAGCTTCCTAGTTGAACAACATTATACATAAACCCATGTTCAGTAAAATGAATATTTTTGGATCTGTGGATGATATATATTTCATGATTAATTTAAATTGCCATATATATTGCTACATTTTAATGTCTGTGTGTGTGTGATATATATATATATATATATATATATATATATATATATATATATATATATATATATATATACTCTCCAGATTTTTCAAAATATGAAATATATGTGTCTTATTATACACTCCCTAAATTCATTCATATTCATATATGTGGATTTATGATCAACTTTTCACAAGATTATTATCAGAAATATTCATCCACCTGAAATACATATTTGTTTCCTAGTACTGAAAACAAACTTCAGTGAATGGTGCACACAAATCCTAATATTTCTACAGTAACTCACCCAGTTTAACATCAATGCGTATAGATTCCTATGGGACATGAAGTGTATTTTGACGTTCATTTTTATTCAACTCTGGTACATTACTATTTCTTCAGTTAATGCACATCATAGGATAAATATTTCATCCACAATTTATCAAATTGATAGGCATTTGTTTCACTTTCAATCACTTCCTGATTCAGAACACATGTATTCCTTAATGTTTCTTGACTGCTCGTTTCATGAGACTTCTTTCCAAACACATTATTTTCAATTTCCATTATCGCTTTGAAGCAAATCTCACACACCCGTCTTGATAAACCATTAAAGTAATATTACCATTATATGTATAATTGGTTGGAATTAATGATTGTATATCAATATAAGATTTTCTGCATATTTTCAGATATAAATTCAATCGATTATTTAAAGTGTAATCAGTTATATTATTTATTCACAGTATGGTCTCTTCATGCATTATCTCTACATACATAGACACAGGGTACACCTCTTTGTACCCCCAATATTAATTTATATGTCTTCAAAATATTGCTCCCAGAAATGGTGGAAGAAATACTCTGTCAACTGATGTACATAAACATTTTATCACAGTAATATTCTGGACACAAAATGCAAAGTTCACACTTATGATTGTACCAAAGACTAAATGGAATGTAAACATGGATTACTAAAAAAATCCATGTCCAATTTGGCTAATGCTCTCAAATGTCAATCCTATTAATGATTACATATTTGTTTCTTCCTAAGATTATATATTCAAATTCAACCCTGTTGAAAATATCTAATACTATCACTCACTTTATACTTTGTCTGATTTCATAATGTCTCTATAGATATCTGCTTTCCTACATATTTTCCCCAGTTCATCATTGTGACTCATTCTTCACATGTGCTGACATTGACATTCACTCACTAACCGAAACCCTGTTGCTAAAGAACTTTTGGTCCAATTCCTATACTCATTCTTTTTTCTAAACTTATTTACTATCTTCCTAATCCACCTACTGTCCCCTTTTGACTGGATATTCTCTTCGACATTCAATCATCCAAGGTACAAGGTCCTATGCCATTTTATATCGATTTATCTGAGACATCTGTGCAGAACATAATTCAAAGCTAAGTGTCACAATCAAAGGCCCAATTCCCTTCTGGGCTTCAAATCTTACCTAGATTTCTGTTTTCATACTTACATTTCACCTATTTATTCTTGTAAATATCGCAGATTCCCAATACCATTATTCATCCTGCAGAATGATTCCTAACTCAAATCGAATATGTTATTAATCCTAACCATACACTCTTCCATCAATCTAACTTTACAAAAGAGTAAGGACACAGTTTGTCTTACAATACAGGAATGTAGGGGATCTTCCACCTGCTGAGAACCTCAAAGGTCCTTACAGAAATGATCCCTGGAGAAGATGTTGACAGCTATGGAGGACCTGAGAGAGAAAAATTCATTTTCCATGGAAAACAACCAGGTCAAAATGAAGGGATGTGTCTGAATCAGCCTCTCTCTTCTTAATGTAGAGTAGTTGGACCAAATCAGGCATGTGTGGAGAGCTGTTCCCGGGTGCCGATTTTTGATATACAATTCTTAGCTTGAAGTGTCACAGTAAGTAGGGGCAGGCTCCATCTCATGGAAACCTAGGAAACAACTTTTAGGACAAAGTGTTTGCCAAGGCAGTGACCTCATTCAGTTTCTGAATGAAGTGACCTACCTCACTTCTTTGGTGATGGAACTCTCTGAACTGGGGATCCAAGAAGCCAGGCACCCAGAGTCAGTCCCAGTCCCAATTCCAGTGGGCTCACATGTTTGTATTTACCAAGGACAGAGTCAGACTTTCTTGGTACCTACTGATGTGAGGATGGCCAAATGCCAGGAGAGCTCTGAAGAGGGCCAGTTCATGAGAAAGCAGGCAGTGTCTCACCACTGGTTCCTGAAAACTTCACTGAGTTGGCCAAGGAGACCAGATCTGAGAGAGTTTCCCAATACTATTATTCATCCCGAAGAATGATTCCTAACCCAAATTGAACATGTTATTAAACCTAACATACACTGTTCCCTCAATCTAACTTTACAGAAGAGCGGGGACAGTGTTGGTCTTACAATACAGGAATGTAGGGGATCTTCCACCTGCTTAGAAACTCAAAGGTCCATGCAGAAATCATTCCTGGAGAAGATGTAGGCATCTATGAAGGACTTGAGAGAGCAAAAGTCATCTTCCATGGCAAACAACCTGGTCAGGATAAAGGAGTGTATCTGAATCAGCCTCTCTCTTATTAATGTAGAGAAGATGGATCAAATCAGGCCTGTGTGGAGAGCTATTCCTGAGTGCCTATGGTTTATATACCATTCTAACTTGTGAAAGTGTCACAGCAAGTAGGGGCATCCTCCATCTCAAGAGACCATAGGAAGCAACTGTTAGGACAAAGTGGTTGCCAAGGGAGTGACCTCTTTCAGTTTCTGAAGGAAGTGACCTCACGTCACTTCCTTGGTGTTGGAACTCTCTGAACTTGGGATCCAGGAAGCCAGGCACCCATTGCCAGTCCCAGTCCTACTCCTAGTGGGCTCACTTCTTTGGATTTACCAGGGACAGAGTCAGTCTTTCATGGTACCTACTGATGTGGGGATGGCCAAATGCCAGAAGAGCTCTGAAGAGGGGCCTTTCCTGAGAAAGCAGGTAGTGGCTCATGCTGGCTCCTGAAATCTTCGCAGAGTTGGCCACGAAGACCAGATCTGAGACAAGACAGGCTATTTTTGGGGAACATAGTATGACCCACCAGTCAGAGAATACTCCAGATAGTCACAGATGTACTTGGGGGAAGCAGGTGCCTTTGTGGGTGTTGGTGTGGGATTCTTTTTTTGTCTCATGTTCTGAGAATAGGTTAACCAGTACCCTGGTTATTAATTGGTAGTTACATTATGCTTATAGACCCCAGAACTCAGGACAGGTAGAAAAAATAAATAGAACCATTAAATAGACCTTTACGAAATTACTCTTAGAGACCTGCATAAAAGATTGGACTATGCTCCTGCCTTATCCACTGTTTCATGCAAGAAATACTCCCTCTGTTTCTTTGTGTAACCTCACCACCTGTGAAATTCTCTATGGTGCCCTTCCTCCAGTAAGGGACCTAACCCCAACTCTAAGACCTAAGGATCCCTTCCACACCCCCTAGCTTGACAGACTTAAAGCTCTTGAAAGAACTCATTGATATCTGTTCAAACAGCTGGCCACGGCCTACCAAACTGGGGACAAGGGGACTCCACTTCAATATAATGTAAGAGACTTCATCTACATAAGAAGACATCAGGTTTCATTCCTGGAACCCCGATGGAAAGGAACATACCAGGTACTACTTATAACACCTACATCAGTAAATGTATACGGAATCAATTCCTGGATCCATGCCTCTCATCTCAAGCCTGCGCTCTGTCCAGACTCTTGCTGGAAACTGGAAATGACTAGTAACCCTTTCAAATTGTGTATTCACCATATGAATAAGGCTATAGACTCTCCCCTTGGCCACCAGTAGTCCTAAACCTCATCAGGTGGTTCATTAGCGATGGCTGATCACAAATCCTACTAGAGAAGAAGTATGGTCTATCTCGCTTACAGCCCCCATAGGGACCTGGTGGCCATCTCTCCACCCAGACATTTGTCAGCTGGCTATAGGTTTTTCCTATTGGGATATATCTGATAAAGTGGATCCCACTAAAATTCTATTAAATACCTTCTGTATCATCGATAATGGAAACAAACATTATGGATGTAGGGACACGCGAGCAAGATGCAGGTTGGCTAGCCCAGATTACTATGTTTGCATGGCAGACTATCAAAGCCACAAAGAGCCACGGCTGTGAGGGGAAAAAGCCAACTTCTTCTGTAAGTCATGGGGATGTTACCATACAGGGACTGCCTGGTGGAACCCAAACTCCCCATCAAATTCAGTACACAGCATTGGCCATATTACCAATTAGACAACCAAAACTGATGGACCCCAGAAGGCTCTCTAGATCCTCAAATTATGCATGACATTTTTAACTTCTACAAGTGATCAAAAGGGTGGAAGGAGATTCCCCTATGTGAAGACCTTTTCCCTCCTTCACTCACGTCCTGAACTATGCTTCTCCAATAGATCCTAACCCTCAGCCTTCTGCTCCAGACTCTCTGCTTTCACTCCCACCTGAGCAACCTGATTTCTCCCCTCCATTTACTAGATCAAAAAACCAAACCTCGGCCGGTTCTCAGACAATTGCGCCCTTGCTGAGGTATCAGGTACTGAGGTACCCCTCCACCCACTCAGTCCTCTTTTCTCCAGTAAGTGCCCAGAGCAGGTCCCATCAGGTCCTCTTACCAGCTAACCCAAAGCTCAAACCAGCTGAGGAGATCCCTCAGACCACTATCCAAGATGTAATGAAAGTGACCTTTAAAGTTGCCTTGTCATCACTGAAAACAGGTGACTAAGAATTTAAAGTCCCTCACAGGCTTTTTGGGATACTCACTCCTGTCGTCCCCTCTGCTCTACCTGTTCTACTGCTCAAGTTTTTGTTGCCAGGAAAATCACAAACCCCTTTCCCAATATTCTTTTACATCTCTCCTTCCTAATTCTCAGATAAACGGAGCTGCTCTCAACCTTGCTTTCCACGTCTTGCCCCTCTTCACCAGGCCCACAGAAAAGTCTTATATGACCTTCTCCAGAAGTCTTCACCATTGCTGACTTTAGGACTTTCAGCAAAAGAGTCCCTATAAAAGAATTCAATGTAGATAAACTCCGTGTTTTCATGTCGCCCTGTTCTACTTGGCCAGTGGCTGGAAAAATCAGCACTCCTAAGATAGACACCCCCTTACGAGTTTTTCACAAAATAAGTGAACAAGGCCTCTGGCCTTGAGCTGGGGATTCTCAGAGATGGCTACAATTCTAAGTAAAGAAGTTACCAACTAGGCTCCATGGTAACAGCTGGCAGGGAGAAAAAAAAGAGAAAAAAAAAGCTCTCCCTGTCCCAAGTGTCCTTGAAAAGTTAACTTGTCGAGAACAGAGGAAAAAATAACAGAAACAAAAACTGCTTTTTGTGAACTTCTGCAGACCGTGAACTTCTGAGCCCCTTCCCTTACATGTTGGGTACAAATTCTGAAACTACCTAAACTTGGGGTTCAGAAGATTAATTGATTACAACAGAAGCAATACCCTCTAAATCCGTTTGCAACCAAATAGGGCTGTTTCCCTGTCTTCGGTGCTATCTTAGATTCCTTTCCTTTTCCGTACCTACAACAGTATAATTCTATATACTTAAACATTGTTTATGTTTTCATGAAATGGTCAACAGATGTGATTAATTATGTAATGGTGCAGATGTTTCCCAGAGTGTTCTAGGATGATGCATGTTCATTTAAAGATCAAATCGGAGGGCATACAACCTGTTTCCACCGGGAACCTGTATCTCTCACTTTAGCCATCCTATTAGGAATAGGAGTTGCTGCAGGAGTGAGCACAGGAACCCTAGTCCATGGGACACAACAAATGACCCAATTAGAAGCAGCAATAGACCAAAAATTAAAGATAATAAAACCTCCATCACAGCTTTACAGGAATGTTTAACCTCTCTCTCTGAAGTTGTTTTACAGAACAGGCGAGGGTTAAACCTTCTCTTCATGAGAGAAGGAGGACTTTGTGCTGCATTGAGGGAAGAAGGTTGTTTTTATGCCGACCATACTGGAGTTGTATAAGAACCTATGAGTATATTAAGAAAATGCCTTTAAGAGTGTCAACGAGAGAGAGAGGCCCAAAAAGGGTGGTTTGAGTCTTGGTTCACACAGTCCCTCTGGTTAACTATGCTTTCATAAGCCCAGGCCTGTCCATTAATAATCCTCATATTATTGCTAACTGTAGGACCCTGTTGGCTCAACCATGTAGTTTCCTTTCTCGAAGCTCAAATTGGACAATTTAAACTTATGGTAATCAGACAACAATATACCCCACAAGGAGACATAAAATGTGACACCCTTCAATGATCACTTTCATGATTAAAAGTAACCAGAAGAAGAATTGGGGAATAAAAAGTTAATAAAATAGGTACTTGTCACTTCCTATTTTTCTGTATGCTTAATAAAACACTGTTGAAATCTTGAGAACTGTTTGCTAATCTTGTTCCCAGAATGTGCTGTCCCCAACTGCCAAACTGCAGAATGTACTCCATCATCCCGTTGAAAGCAAACTGCCCACTCTCCCTGACGCATCAATAAATTTCCCTCCCTGCCCTGTCCAAGGAAAGTATATAAGCTCTGTTTAAGCTGTTCTCAGGACTCTCTGCTCTATTCAAGTGAGCTCTGAGCCCCAGCATGCTGGACCCTCAATAAACCCTTTGTTGTTGCATGAGACAGTCTTTTGGTGGTCTCTTCCTCCTATGCCTGCCCGACCATTACAATATTCCAACTCTATATTCTTATAAATATCTCAGGTTCCCAATACCATTATTCATCCAGCAGAATAATTCCTAACCCATATCAAACATGTTATTAAACATAACCATACACTCTTCCCTCAATCTAACTTTACAGAAGAGCAGGCACAGAGTTGGTATTACAATACAGGAATGTAGGGGATTGTTCATCTGCTGAGAACCTCAAAGATCCATGCAGATATGATCACTGGAGAAGATGTAGGCAGCTATGAAGGACCTGAGAGAGCAAAAGTCATCTTCCATGGAAAACAACCTGGTCAGTATGAAGGGTTGTGTATGAATCAGGCTCTCAAATTTTAATGTAGAGAAGATGGACCAAACCAGGCCTGTTTAGAGAGTTGTTCCCGGGTGCCTATGGTTGATATACCATTCTAACTTGTGAAACTGTCACAGGTAGTAGGGGCAGCCTGCATCTCATGGGACCCTTGGAAGCAAATGTTAGGACAAAGTGGTTGCCAAGGCAGTGACCTCATTCAGTTCCTGAAGGAATTGACCTCACCTCACTTCCTTGTTGATGGAACTATCTGAACTTGGGATCCAGGAAGCCAGGCACACAGAGCCAGTCCCAGTCCCAGTCCCAGTGGTCTCACTTATTTGGATTTACCAAAGACAGAGTCAGTCTTTCTTGGTACCTACTGATGTGAGGATGGCAAAATGCCAAGAGAGCTCTGAAGAGGGGCCTTTCCTGAGAAAAAGGTAGTTGCTCAATGCTGGCTCCTGACAACTTTACAGAGTTGGCTAAGGAGGACAGATCTGAGAGAGAACATGCCATTTAAAGGGAACATACTGTGGCCCACTAGTCAGAGGACACTCCAAATAGTCTCAGAATTACTTAGGGAAAGGAGGTGCCTTTATGGGTGTAGGTGTAGGTTTGTGGTTTTCACTTGTTCTGAGAATAGGTATCAAAGGCGGTTTGTTTGGATTGAGTGAACTCTTTCTGGTAAGTACTTTGACAAGGCGAGTGTTTTTATGTCTGTATATAAAACGGTGTTCGTGGTTGTAGACATAAGAAGAGAGAATGCATCAATGGATGTGTCCTGTCTAGTAGAAAGCTTGCCAGCCTTCATACTGCCCAATTTATGAATGGACTGCTACTTGACTTATGGATGGGCAACATCTGCTATCCTCCAAAGTTCCTGTTTTCTTCCTGAATTCTGGCCTCTCTAAAGAATACGCTCATGCTTTTGTGCCCAAGATATGTACCACCTCCAAGCTCTGTGACATGGACATGTACTGGATACCTGAAGGGAATGACGAGCTTCTTAGAAAACTCAGATATCAGTATGACCAGTAAAGTCTCAGTGGAGAAAGCCTGCTTTGTGCCTTTTGCTTACCTATTGTTTTATTGCCCTGAATGTCAGGAAGGTCTCTGCCTCAGGCCTCCCCTTTGTGAAGCCTGAAGAAAAGAGTTCTCAAATTGAAATGAATGGGCATCACCTGTGGCTCTGTGCTTAATTGCTTTGGAAAGGGATGTGTCTGAATCAGCCTCTTGGCACTGTGTGAGGCTGTGGCTTAGATTCTCAGCACTAGATGGATCCAAAGAAATATCTCATGTGTGCATCCAATACAAAAATGGCTAAAAGAGCAGATATTGTAGATGAAGTCTCTCGCCTTCCTATGTAAAGTTCCTGACCTCCATTAAGTGAGAATAGTGATACTTTGGGTCAAATGAGATATTTAAAGCCCTGTAGAGGCTAGCCTATAGGTGCATGTGTTTTCTCATGATTCCAGTTCACATAAAGAATCTAAACCGCACAGTAATTTGGCCTCAATTTGGAGAAGCAAAGCAGCATTAACGGCATGCCTATTTGATCACTCTTGGTTAACAGGAAGGGTGTCTAGGCCACACAGACTTTAGGAAAATGAGGGAAAAAGGGAGCTTATTTTGGACACTGTTGTGGGCTGCGCCCCTCATGGAAACCTGCTACCAGAGGTAATGATTAGTGTCTATATGGAAGAAGATGAGGGCCATGTGGGAGTGTTTTGGTTTTAATTGTGGACATTTGTATCGTGGTTGGAAGAGATGACTGGGTCCACCTGGGCTTGAACTCTGGTGTGACTCCCATTAGAGACTGAGTTCTGGAACTGACCTCAGAGCAGTATTGCCATAAATTTTGTCGGGATTTTATTAGGCCACGCATGAGAGTGACCCTTGGAAACTGAGATCTAAGGCCAGTGTGGATTTCCACAGAGCACTGGGAATCTCAGCCAGGATATAACATGATTTTATTTTTAAAGACTTGGCAGCCATAGTTGAGAGTCAAAACACACATGGAACTCACATTGTAGACCTCAATGGGTCTGGCTTCATGTGACCTTTTGGCCACTCTTTGGGAAGACTTGCCTGTGAGAGTTCTTCAGAGCATTCATTGAAATGAGCTTCCTCACCATTTAATGGTTCCTGAATTAATTGAAACCCATAGTGCCTCCAACTTCATCCTTGAAAAATGGCTATATAAATACCATGAAATTTTTGAAATTCCCATGACCAGGTGGCACTGGAGAAACTTTGGATGTCCTGTTGCTGATCATGAGTATACCAGACGGTGGCTTGATTGACTGGGTTTCATGAAAATGGTGTAGATCAGATATGCCAGTAAGTTGGAGCCTGCTGAGCAGTGGGCCTAGAGCAATGTTGGGCAGGTGTGTGACACAAAATATGCGCTGGGGCCATTTCGATCTGCCATTGGCTTCCAAATGCCTTGTGACTGACAGGATGCAGCCAGCAGACCCTTATTTGTAAAGGCATCTTGTTATATGGAGAGTTTTGACCCTGTCCCTTACTTTTGGAAACTCCTCTACCACCTCCAAGTTTGTGAACTACTGATCATATTGCATTCCAGATTTGTATTCTCAGAATTCCTAACTCTTTTTCCCTAATTGTGTCTTACTTGGGGTGAAAGTATTGTCAAGGCATTGTTCTGGATGAGAGTGGGAAAAATTTTGTGTAGCACATATTTGCATACACATTGGATTCATTTTCCAATTTTCCATTCAGAATACTAAATCCCTGACACTAACATATACCCTATTAGACTCTGACTACTAATCCTAATATGGTGGAGTAAAATAACCCAAACGGAATAGAAATACAAGCAGTTCAGAGAAGGCATGGTGTGTAGTTGGAATTGTCTTTTGCATTATATTTGGTAGAAGGTATAAACTAGTTAATTTTTTTATTGAAAGAGTTCTCCATGTGTTTTTAAAGTAAACAAATGTATGAATTCGTGTCTCCCTTTCTCCGTAGCATATTCAGCACATGTATTTTTATATGCACATACAGAATCCTACCTGGTACCACTCGTACAATCTTGTGAGGTGGCTTACTTGGCAGATACAAATTGCGAGAAGACATCACAGCTCCTAAACACTGTTGGAACAGAAAATTAAACCTATGGGTGAGCTTCCTAGATGAACAACATTATACATAAATCCATGTTCAGTAAAATGAATATTTTTGCATCTGTGGATGATTTATATTTCATGGTGAATTTCGATTGGCATATATATTGCTACTTTTTAATGTCTGTGTGTATATATATGTATATATATACAGTATATATATATATATATATATACAGTCTCCAGATTTTTCAAAATATGAAATATATGTGTCTTATTACACACTTCCTAAATTCATTCATATTCATGTATGTGGATTTATAATCAAATTTTCACATGATTATTCTCAGAAATATTCATCCACCTGAAATACATATTTTTTCCTACTAGTGAAAACTAACTTCAGTGAATGTTGCATACAAATCCTAATATTTCTACAGTAACTGACCCAGTTTAACATCAATGCGAGTAGATTCCAATGGGACATGCTGTGTGTTTTGACGTTCATTTTTATTCAACACTGGTACATTATGATTTCTTCAGTTTATGCACATCATAGGATATATTTTTCATCCACAGTTTCGCAAATTTATAGGCATTTGTTTCACTTTCAATCAATTCCTTCTTCAGAACACATGTATTCATCCATGTTTCTTGACTGGTCTTTTCATGAGACTTCTTTACAAAACACATTATTTTCAATTTTCATAATCATTTTTGAAGCGAAACTCAGACACCGTTCATGATAAACAATAACACTAATATTAACAATAGATGTATAACTGGTTGAAATGAATGATTTTATATCAATATAAGATATCTTAAATATTTTCAGATATCAATTCCATCCATTATTTAAAGTGGAATCAGCTATATTATTTATTCACAGTGTGGTCAATTCATGCATTATCTCTATATTCATAGACACAGGGCACACCTCTTTGTACAACCAATACTTATGTATATGTCTTCTAAATATTACTGCCAGAAATGGTGTAAGAAATACTCATGTCACCAGATCTACATACACATTTTATCACAGTAATATTCGGGACACAAAAAGTAAATGTCACACTTATGATTGTACCGGAGTCTGAATGGAAAGTGAACATGGATTACTAAAAACATTCCTGTCCATGTTGCCTAATCCTCTCAATTATCAATCCTGTTGGTGACTACATATTTGTTTCTTCCAGAGATTATATATTCAAACTCTACCCTGTTGAAAATGCCTAATCATATCACTCACTTTATACTTTGCCTGATTTCATTATGTCTCTATTGATATGTGGTTTCCTACATATTTTCCCCAGTTCATCATTGTGACTGACCCTTCACATGAAGTTATGTTTACTTTCACTCTCTAACCAAAACACTATTGCGATAGAACATATATTCCAAATCCTATATTGACACTTCTTCCTAAACCTACTATCTACCTAATCCTACCGACTATCCGTTTTTGACTGGATGTTCTCTTCGACATTCAATCATCCAAGGTACAAGGTTCTATGCCATTATATATCTATTTTTCTGAGACATCTGTGCACAATGTAAATCAAAGTTAAGTATCCCAATCAAGGGCCCAATGCCCTCTAGGCTTCAAAATTACCTAGATTTCTGTTTTTATTCATATATTTAACCTCTATATTTTTATAAATATCGCAGGTTCCCAATACCATTATTCATCCCGCAGAATGATTCCTAACCCAATTCAAACATTTTATTAACCCTAAGAATACACTGTTCCCTCAATCTAAATTTAATGAAAAGCAGGGACAGAGTTGGTCTTACAAGACAGGAATGTAGGTGATCTTCCACCTGCTGAGAACTTCAAAGATCCATGTAGAAATGAACCCTGGAGAAGATATAATCATCTATGAAGGACCTGAGAGAGCAAAAGTCATCTTCCATGTCAAACACCCTGGTCAGGATGAAGGGATGTGTCTGAATCAGCCTCTCTCTTCTTAATGTAGAGGAGAAGGACCAAACCAGGCCTGTGTGGATAGCTATTCCCGGGTTCCTAAGGTTGACATACCATTCTAACTTGTGAACATTTCAGAGGAAATAGGGGAACCCTCCATCTAATGGGACCCTTGGAAGCAACTATTAGGACAAAATGGTTTACAAGACAGTGAATTCATTCAGTTCCTGAAGGAAGTGACCTCACCTCACTTCCTTCGTGATGGATCTCTCTGAACTTGGGATCCTGGAAGCCAGGCACACAGAGCCAGTCCCAGTCCCAGTCCCAGTGGGCTCACTTGCTTGGATTTACCAAAGACAGAGTCAGTCTTTCTTTGTTCCTACTGATATTATGATGCCAAAAGCAAGGAGAGCTCTGAAGAGGGGCCTTTCCTGAGAAAGCAGGTAGTGGCTCAAAATTCCCTTCTGACAACTTAAAAGAGTTGGCCAAGTAGACCAGATCTGAGACAGGACAGGACATTTCGGGGAAACATTGTATGGCCCACCAGTCAGAGGACACTCCGTAGAGTCACAGACCTACTTGGGGGAAGGAGGTGACTTTGTGGGTGTGGTTGTGGGTTTATGATTTTGTCTCATCTTCTGAGAATAGGTAGGAAAGGCGGTTAGTTTTTTTTTTTTTTTTTTGGAGTGTACTGTTTCTAGTAAGTCGTTTGACAAGGCGAGTGTTTCTATGTCTGTGTATTCCACTGTGTCCGTGGTTGTATACATTAGAAACGAGAATGCATCAATGTATTTGTCCTGTCTAGTAGAAAGCTTCCCAGCATTCAACCTGCCCAATTTATGAATGGGTTGCGGCTTTCCTTAAGGATGGGCAACACCTACTATCTTCCTAATTACCAATTTTCTTCCTGAATTCTTTCCAATCTCCAGAATTGGCTCATGTTTTTTTGTCCAAGATATGTACCACCTCCAAGCTCTGTGACATGGCCATGTACTGGATATCTGCAGGGAATGGCGAGCATCTCAGAAAACTCAGATATCAGTGTGACCAGTAAAGTATCAGTGGAGAAACCCTGCTTTGGGCCTTTTGCTTACATAATGTTCTGTTGCCCTTAATTTCAAGAAGTTCTTTGCCTCAGGCCACCCCTTTGTGAAGCCTGAGGAAAACAGTTTTCAAATGGAAATGAATGGGCATCACCCGTGGCCCTTTGCTTTATTGCTTTGGAAAGGGATGTGTGTGATTTAGCCTCTTGGCCCTGTGTGAGGCTGTGGCTTAGATTCTCAGCACCTGATGGATCTAAAGAAAGATCCCATGTGTGCATCCAAAACCAAAATGGCCAAAAGAGCAGTCCTTGTGCATGACGTCTCGCCTTCCTCTGTGAGGTTCCTGACTTCCATCAATAGGGATCCTTTGGGTCAGAGGAGTTCTCCAAAGCCCTGCAGAGGTGCTTGGGTTTTCTCATGACTCCAATTCACATAAAGAATCTTAACCTCTGAGTCAGTTGGCCTCAAAGTAGAGAAGCGGTGTAGTCTTCACAGCATGCCTATTTCATCACGCCTGGTTCACAGAAAGTATGTCCAGGCCACCCTGACTTTAGCAAATGAGTGGCAAGGGAGCTTATTTTGGACACTGTCTTGGACTGCGCTCCTCATGAAAACCTCCAGCCAGAGGTTATGATGAGTGTCTATATGGAAGAAAATGAGGACCATGTCGAAGTGTTTTGGTTTTAATTGTGGTCATTTGTGTGTCAGTTGGAAGAGATAACTGTGTTCACCTGGGCTTGAACTGTTGTGTGATTCCACTTAGAGACTGCTTTCTGGAACTGACCTCAGTGAAGTATTGCCATGAATTGTTTTGAGATTTTAGGAGGCCACGCATGAGATTCGCTCTTGGTATCTGTTATCTAGGCCCAGGGTGGCTTTGCACAGAAAACTGGGAATCTTTGCAAGGATATCACATGATTTTATTCTGAAAGACTTGGCAGCCATCGATGAGAGTCAAAACACACATGGACCTAACATTGTAGACCTCAATGGGCCTTGCTTATGTTACCATTTGGCCTCTGTTTCTGTAGCCTTGCCTATGAGAGTTCTCTAGAGCTTTCATTGAAATGAGCTTCCTCACCATTTAATGGTTCCTGAATTAATTGAAACCCAGAGTGTCTCAAATTCATTTTTGAAAAATGGCTAGATAAATACCATGCAAGTTTTGAAATTCCCATGACCAGGTGGCACTGGAGAACCTTTGGATATCTGGTTCCTGATCATGAGTGTACCAGACAATGCCTTGATTGACTGGGTTTCATGAAAATGGAGTAGAACAGAGATGCCTGTAAGTTGGAGCCTGCTGAGTAGTGGGCCTAGAGCTGTGGTGTGAAGGTGTGTGATAAACATCTGTGGTGGGGCCATGTGAATATGTCTTTGACTTCCAAATGGCTTGTGACTGACATGCTGCTGCCAGCAGACCCTTATATGTAAAGGCATCTTATTATATAGAGGGGTTTCAGGGCAATGTTCAGAATCAGGTTGCTCTTGTCAAGGGGGCAAGCTATGTGGGATAGAAGCCTGGTTGGTGCATTCTCCTGTAAACCCTGACCCACCACACCTGACAGAACTCCCTCCAGCACTGTGTCCCTGATGAACTCCTTGTATTTTTTGAAGCAACACCAAACTACGAGTGCAGCAGCCAGAAACACCACGAAAAGTGGAGGATGACCAAATGACTTCACAGTCCACGCGGGCAGACACTTAGACCCAGGTGGCCAAAAATTGCCGACAAAGATAGAATTCATCACTGCTGCCTAATGTTCATTGGAAAACAAGAAACCATGTCCTCCAGGTCACATAGATGCCATTCCAGATTTGATGGTCTCACTACAAAGGAAGCTAAATCTCCTGACAACAACATATACTTTAAGTGCCCAAACTCAGAGGCAGTTTGTCAAGAAGTCTTTAGGCCAAAAGAACTTCATGTTTGTGGAGTGTTTACCCTATCCCTTACTTTTGGATACTCCTCTCCCAACTCCAAGGTTGTGAACTCCTGAGTATTTTCCATTCTGGATATGTATTCACAAATTTTCTAACTCTTCTCCTCTAATTGTGTCTTACTTGTGGTGAAGGAAATGTCAAGGCATTGTTCTGGATCAGAGTGGGGAGATTTTTGTGTAGCACATATTTGAATACACATGAGATTAATTTTCCTATTTTCCATTCAAAATTCTGAATCCCTGACACTTACCCATACCCTACTAGACTCTCACTACTAATCCTAATATGATGGAGAAAAATAACCCAAACAAAATAGAAATACAACCAGTTCAGAGGAGGCCTGTTGTATAGTTGGACTTGCCTTTTGCATGATAAAGGGTAGGTGTTACAAATCTAGTCAATTTTTAAATGAAAAAGTTCTCCATGTGATTTAAAGTTAACAAATATGTGAATTCTTGTTTCCCTTTCTCTGAAGCCTATTCAGAACATGTATTTTTAATGCACATATTGAATCCTACCTGGTATCACACTTATATTTTTGTGAGGTGGATGACATGGCAGATACAAATTGTGAGAAGAGATCACTCCTCCTAAACACTGTTGGAACTGAAAATTCAACCTATGGGTGAGCTTCCTAGTTTAACAACATTTTACTTAAATCCATGTTTAGTAAAATAAATATTTTTGCTTCAATGGATGATATATATTTCATGATGAATTTCTATTGGCATATATATTGCCAGTTTTTAATGTCTCTGTGTGTGTTTTTTGTATATGTATATATATATATATATATATATATATATATATATATATATATATATATATATATATATATATATATTCTCCAGGTTCTTCAAAACATGAAATATATGTGTCTTTTATACACTCCATAAACTTATTCATGTTCATGTACTTGGATTTATAATCAACTTTTCAGAAGATTATTCCAGAAATATTCATCCACCTGAAATTCATATTTGTTACCTAGTACTGAAAGCTAACTTCAGTGAACGGTGCACACAAATCCTAATATTTTTATAGTAACTGACCCAGTTTAATATCAAAGCAAGTTGATTCCTATGGGACATGTTATGTATTTTGACGTTTATTCCTATTCAACACTGGTAAATTACTATTTCTTCTTTTTTTGCACATCATAGGATATATATTTAATCCAAAAGTTATCAAATTTACAGGTATTTGTTTCACTTTCAATCACTTCCTGCTTCAGAACACACGTATTCCTGCAGGTTACTTGACTGGTCTTATCATGAAACTTCTTTCCAAACACATTATTTTTGATTTTCATAATGATTTTTGAAGCAAAATATACACAATTTTCATGATTATCCATAACCCTAATATTTCCATTAGATGTATAAATGGTTGTAATGAATGTATGTGTATCAATATAAGATTTCATGTATATTTTCAGATATCAATTCATTCCATTATTTAAAGTTGGAACCAGTTATATTTTTAATTCTCAGTATGGTCTCTTCATGCATTATCTCAATATTCATAAACACATGGTACACCCATTTGTACCCCCAATACTAATTTATGCATCTTCAAAATATTGCTCCCAGAAACAGTGGAAGAAATACTCCACCTGATCTACATATACATTTTATCACTGTAATAATCTGGACACAAAATGCAAAGTTCACCTTTATGATTGTACCAAAGCCTAAATGGAAATTGACCATGGATTACTAAAACATCTATGTCTAAATTGCCTAATGCTCTCAAATGTCAATCTATTTGTGACTCCATATTTATTTTTCCCTAAGACTATACAGTCAAGTTCAACCCTGTTGAAAATGTCTAATATTATCACTCACTTTGAACTATACCTGATTTCCTAATATCTCTATTGATATCTGCTTTGCTACATATTTTCCCCAGTTCATCATTGTGAGTGACCCTAAACATGTGCTGATATTGACATTCACTCTCTAACCGAAACCCTATTGTTAAAGAACTTTTGGTCCAAAGTCTATACTCGCCCTCGTTTCAACACCTACCGACTATCTTCCTGATCCTACAGACTATCCCTGTTTGATTGGATGTTCTCTTCTACATTCAATCATCCAAGGTACAAGGTCCTATTTCATTGTATATCGATTTATCTGAGACATCTGTGCATAACATAATTCAATGCTAAGTATTCCAATCAAAGGCCCAATGCCCTTCTGGGCTTCAAATCTTACCTAGATTTCTGTTTTCATACTTATATTTCACCTATATATTCTTAAAAATGTCACAGGTTCCCAATACCATTATTAATTGAGTGGAATGATTCCTAACCCAAATCAAACATGTTATTAACCTTAACCATACACTGATCCCTCAATCTAACTTTTCAGAAGAGCAGGGACAGAGTTGGTCTCAAAATACAGGCATGTAGGGGATTCTCCACCTGCTGAGAACCTAAAAGGCCCATGCAGAAATGATCCATGGAGAAGATGTAGGCAGCTATGAAGGACCTGAGAGAGCAAAAGACATCTTCCATGGTGAATAACCTGGTCAGGATAAAGGGTTGTGTCTGAATGAGCCTCTCTTTTTTTCATATAGATAAGATGGACCAAAACAGGCCTATGTGGAGAGCTGTCCCTAGGTGCCTATGGTTGATATACCATTATAACCTGTGAAAGTATCACAGGAAGTAGGGGCAGCCTCCATATCATGGGACCTTTGGAAGCAACTGTGAAGGCAAAGAGGTTGCCAAGATAGTGACCTCATTCAGTTCCTGAAGGAAGTGACCTCATCACACTTCTTTGGTGATGGAACTGTCTGAACTTGGTATCCAGGAAGCCAGGCACTCAGAGCCAGTCACAGTCCCAGTCCCAGGGGTCTCAATTTTTTTGATTTACCAAGGAGAGAGTCAGAGTTTCTTGGTAACTACTGATGTGTGGATGGCCAAATGCCAGGAAAGCTCTGAAGAGGGGCCTTTTCTGAGAAAGCAGGTAGTGGCTCACCACTGGCTCCTGACAACTTCACAGAGTTGGACAAGGAGACCAGATCTGAGAAAGGACAGGCCATTTCAGTGGAACATAGTATGACCCACCAGTCATAGGACACTCTGGATAGTCACAGTCCTACTTGGGGGAAGGAGGTGCCTTTGTATGTGTGTGTGTGTTTGTGGTTTTGTCTAATGTTCTGAGAATAGGTAGTAGCGGCGGTTTGTTTGGTTTCGAGTGAACTGTTTCTAGTAAGTCATTTGACAAGGCGAGTGTTTCTATGTCTCTGAATCCCACTGTGTCCGTGGTTGTAGACAGTTGAAAAGAGAATGGATCAATGGATTTGTGTTGTCTAGTAGAACGCATCCCAGCATGTATCCTGCCAAATTTATTAATGGTCTGAGGCTTTCCTTATCGATGGGCAACACCTGCTATCTTTCTAAGTTCCTGTTTTCTTCCTGAATTCTGGCCAATATCCAGAATAGGCTCATGGTTTTCTCTCCAAGATATGTACCACCTAAAAGCTCTGTGACATGGCCATGTACTGGATAGCTGAAGGGAATGGAGAGCATCTCAGAATACTCAGATATCAGAGTGACCATTTAAGTCTTATTGGAGAAACCCTGCTTTGGGCCTTTTGCTTACCTATTGTTCTGTTGACCTGAATGTCAGCAAGGTCTTTGCCTCAGGCCATCTCTTTTTGAAACCTGAAGAAAACAGTTTTCAAATGGAAATGAATGGACATCCCCTGTGGCTCTTTTCTTAATTTCTTTGGAAGGAGATGTGTCTGATTCAGCCTTTTGGCCCTTTGTGAGTCTGTGGCTTAGATTATCAGCACCTGATGGATCTAAAGAATGATCCCATGTGTGCATTCAAACCAAACTGGCCAAAAGAGCAGTCATTATGGATAAAGTCTCTCACCTTCCTTTGTAAGGTTCCTGACCTCCATCAAGTGAGAATAGGGATCCTTTGGGTCAATTGAGTTCTTAAAAGCCCTGCAGAGGCTAGCCCATAGGTGCTTGGGTTTTCTGATTACTCCAATTCACATAAAGAATCTAAACCCCACAGTCAGTAGGCCTCAAATTGGTGAACCGAAGTAGTATTAATGGCAGGCCTATTTGACCACTCCTGGTTCACAGGAAGGTTGTACAGGCCACCCTGACTTTAGGCAAACCAGAGGCAAGGGAGCTTATTTTGGACACTGTCTTGGGCTGCGCCCCTCATGGAAACCTTTAGCCAGAGGATATGATGAGTGTCTATATGGAAGAATATGAGGGCCATGTGGGAGTGTTTTGGTTTTAATTGTGGTCATTTGTGTGGCAGTTGGAAGAGATTACTTGTAAGATTCCAGCAGACGTCGGAGGAAGAGACTACCAAGAGACTGGCTCATGCAACAGCAATGGGGATTTCTTGAGGATCCAATTCAGTTCGCTGGGGCTCTGTGCTCACTCAACAAGCAACAGCGGCCCAGATCCCCGAGAAGAGGTTAAGCAGTGCTTCAGTACACTTTTTGGGTAGGCAGAGGCTTTATATATATCAGAGGAAATCATCTTGATCAGCCAGAAAATCGAACAACAACTCTCCAACTTGATTAGCACATTCATTGGTGGAATCAGGTCGGGCGGGGGTGATAGGTCGATCCTAAGGAGGGGGGTACATTCAAACTGATTGGTTTGGGCCCTGATATGCTTAGGTGCCAAGCTGCACAGGGTCCTAGATTATTAAACAACTGGATGGTCAGGGGGAATATTTAATGGGCAGTGAAAGGATTGTCCTAACAGCTACAGGAATTTCAGGTTTTAGGTTTAGCATGGGAACTTAACAATACCTGGTCCTTTACATTTTAACTCAGGCTTTGCAGCTTAGAAACTTTACAACACCCGCTAATTTACACTTTAACTTCAATTTCTTTTACCCTAACAGACTGGGTCCACCTGGGTGTGAACTCTGGTGTGATTCCCCTTAGACACTGAGTTCTGGAACTGAACTCAGAGAAGAGGTGTCATGAATTGTGTTGGGATTATAAGAGGCCACACATGAGAGTTGCCCTTGGAAACTGAGATCTAGGCCCAGGGTGGCTTTCCACAGAGCATTGGAAATTTCAGCCAGGATATCACATGATTTTATTCTGAATGACTTGGCAGCCATAGTTGAGAGTCAAAACACACATGAAACTCACACTGTAGACCTCAATGGGCCTGGTTTCATGTGACCTTTTGGCCACTCTTTGAGAAGCCTTGTCTGTGAGAGTTCTATAGAGATTTCATTGAAATCAGCTTTCTCAAAATTTAAAGGTTCCTGAATGAATTGAAACCCACAGTGCCTCCAACTTCATCCTTGAAAAATGGCTAGATAAATAACATGAAATTTTTGAAATTCCCAGGACCAGGTACCACTGGAGAAAGTTTGGATGTCCGGTTTCTGATCATGAGTATAACAGACAGTGCCTTGATTCACTGGGTTTCATGCAAATGGTGTAGAACCGAAATGCCAGTAAGTTGGAGCCTTCTGAGTAGTGGGCCTAGAGCAGTGGAGGGCAGGTGTGTGATAAAACATCTGTGGTGGGGCCATGGGGATCTTCCATTGTCTTCCAAATGGCTTGTGACTGACATGGTGCAGCCAGCAGACCCTTATATGTAAAGGCATCTTGTTATTTGGAGAGGTTTCAGGGCAATGTTCAGAATCAGGATGGTATGGTCAAGGGAAAAGTTATGTGGGATAGAAGCATGGTTGGTGCATTCTCTTGCAGACCCTTACCCACCACAGGTGACAGAACTCCCTCCAGCACTGTACCAGGTGAACTACTTGTATTTCGTGAAGCAAATAACAAACTCCCAGTGCAGCAGTAAGAAATACCACGAAAAGTGGAGGATGACCAAATGGCTTCACAGTCCACACAGAGAGAAACTTAGCCCCCAGTGGACACTGTTAACCTACATAGAGAGAAATCAGCACTGCTGCCTCATGTTCAGTGGAAAATAAGAAACTATGTCCTCCAGGTCACATACATGCACACCCAGCTTTGATGGTCTCACTACAAAGGAAGCTCCTGACAAATACTTATATTTCAAGTGTGCAACCTCAGAGGCAGTTTCTCAAGAAGTCTTTAGGCCAGCAGAGCTCCATGTTTGTTGAGTGTTTACCCTGTCCCTTACTTTTGGAAACTCCTCTACCACCTCCAAGGTTGTGAACTCCTGAGCGTATTCCATTCCAGATATGTATTCACAGAATTTTTAACTCTTCTCCTCTAATTGTGTCTTACTTCAGGCGAGGGTAATGTCAAGGCATTTTTCTGTATGAGAGTGCAAAAATTTGTGTGCAGCATTTATTTGAAATACTGAATCCCTGACATTAACCCATATCCTAATAGACTCTGACTACTAATCCTAATATGATGGAGAAAAATAACTCAAACAAAATAGAAATACAAGCATTTCATAGGAGGCATGGTGTATAGTTGGACTTGCCTTTTGCATTATATAGGGTAGGAGTAATAAATCTAGTCAATTTTTAATTGAAATAGTTTTCCATGTGTTTTTAAAGTTAACAAATATGTAAATTACTGTCTCCCATTCTCTCTAGCTTATTCAGAACATGTGTTTTTATATGCACATATAGAATCCTACCTGGTTATCACACATACAGTCTCATGAGGAGGCTGATTGGCAGATACAAATTGTGAGAAATGACCACTCCTCGTAAACGCTGTTGGAACTGAAAATACAACCCATGGGTGAGCTTCCTATTTGAACAACCTTATACAAAAATCCATGTTCAGTGAAATTAATATTTTTGGATGTGATGATGATATATATTTCACGATAAATTTCGATTGGCATATATATTGCAATTTTTAATGTCTCTCTCTCTCTCTCTGTGTATATATATATATATATATATATATATATATATATATATATATATATATATACATATATATATATATATATGCACTCTGTCTAGATTTTTCAAAATATGAAACATGTGTCTTATTGTAGACTCCCTAAATTCATTTATATTCATGTATGTGGATTTATAATCAACTTTTCACAAGATTATTCTCAGAAATACTCATCCACCTAAAATACATACTTGTTTCCTAGTACTGAAAACTAACTTCGTTGAATGGTGCATACATATCCTAACATTTCTACAGTAACTGACCCTGTTTAACATTAATTCAAGTAGATTTCTATGGGACATGATGTGTATTTTGAAGTTCATTTTTATTCAACACTGGTACATTGCTATTTCTTCAGTTTATGCACATCATAGGATACATATTTCATCCACAAGTTAGCAAATTGATAGGCATTTGTTTCACTTTCAGTCACTTCCTGCTTCAGAACACATGTATTTCTCCATGTTTCTTGACTGATATTTTCATGAGACTTCTTTCCAAACACATTATTTTCGATTTCCGTAATCACTTTTGAAGCAAAACCCACACACCTTTCATGATAACCCATAACCCTAATATTACCATTAGATGTATAACTCGTTGGAATGAATGACTGTATATCAATATTAGATTTCTTATATATTTTCAGATATCAATTCAATCCATTATTTAAAGTGGAACCAGTTATATTATTTATTCACATGATGGTCAATTGATGCATTATCAATATATTCTATGACACAGGGTATACCCTTTTTACCCCCAATACTAATTTATATTTCTTCAAAATAGTGCTCCCAGAAATGGTGGAAGAAATACCCATGTCACCTGATCTACATATACATTTTATCACAGTAATATTCTGGACACATAAAACAAAGGTCACTCCTATGATTGTACCAAAGCCTAAATGGAAAATGAGCATGGATTACTAAATGCACCCATGTCCAGGTTGCCTAATGCTCTCAAATGTCAATCCTATTGGTGACTACATATTTGTTTCTTTCTAACATTATATATCCAAACTCAACCCTGTTGAAAATGTCTAGTCCTATGACTCAGTTTATACTTTGCCTGATTTCCTAATGTCTCTATTAATATCTGCTTTCTCCATATTTTCCCCAGTTCATCATCGTGACTGACTCTTCACATGTGCTAACATTTACATTCACTCTCAACTGAAACCATATTGCTAAAGAACTTTTGGTCCAGATCCTATACTCACTCTTCTTCCTAAAACTACTATCTCCTGTTCCTACCGAGTATTCCTTTTTGACTTGATGTTCTCTTCTACATTCAATCATTCAAGGTACATGGTCCTATGCCATTGTATATCGATTTATCTGAGACATCTATTCAGAACGTAATTCAACGCTAAGTATCCCAATCAAGTTCCCATGCCCTTCTCGGCTTCAAATCTTAACTAGATTTCTGTTTTCATACTTATATTTCACCTATATATTCTTGTAAATATCACGGGTTCCCGATACTGTTATTCAACCCTCAGAATGATTCCTCACCCAAATCGAACCTGTTATTCACCCTAATCATACACTCTTCCCTCAATCTAACTTTACAGAAGAGCAGGGAAGGAGTTGGTATTTCAATACAGGAATGTAGGCGATCTTCCACCTATTGAGAACCTCAAATGTCCTACATAAATGACACCTGGATAAGTTGTAGGCAGCTATGAAAGACCTGAGAGAGCAAAAGTCATCTTCCATGGAAAACAACCTGGTCAGGATGTAGGGATATGTATGAATCAGCCTCTCACTTATTAATGTAGAGAAGATGGACCAAACCAGGCCTGTGTGGAGAGCTGTTCCTGTGTGCCTATGGTTGATATACCATTCTAACTTGTGAAAGTGTCACAGGAAGCAGGGGCAGCCTCCATCTCATGGGACCCTTGGAGTCCACTCTTCGGACAAAGTGGTTGCCAAGGCAGTGAACTCATTCAATTCCTGAAGGAAGTGACTTACGTCACTTCCGTGGTGATCAAACTCTCTGAACTTAGATCCAGTAAGCCAGGCACCCAGAGCCAGTCCAAGTCCCAGTCTTAGTGGTCTCACTTGTTTTGATTTTCCAAGGATAGAGTCAATCTTTCTTGATACCTACCGATGTGGGAATGGCCAAATAACAGGAAAGCTCTCAAGAGGGGCCTTTTCTGAGCAAGCAGGTAGAGGCTCACCCCTGGCTTCTGACAAGTTCACAGAGTTGACCAAGGAGACCTAATCTCATACAGGACAGGCCATCTCAGGGGAACATATTGTGGCCCACCAGTCAGAGGACACTCCTTATAGTCACAGACCCATTTGAGGGAAGGAGGTGCCTTTTTTATTTGGGTGTGGTTTTTTGGTTTGTCTCATATTCTGAGAATATGTTTGAAAGGTGGTTTGTTTGGTTTGTAGTGAACTGTTTTTAATAAGTCATTTGACAAGGCGACTGTTTCTATGTCTGTGTATCGCACTGTGTCCGTGGTTGTAGACATTAGAAAAGAGAATGATTCAATGGATGTGTCCTGTCTGGTAGAAAGCTTCCCAGCATTCATCCTGCCCGATTTATGTATGGACTTTGGCTTGCCTTATCGATGGGCAACACCTGCTAATTTCCTAAGTTGCTGTTTTCTTCCTGAATTCTGGCCACTCTCCAGAAGAGGCTCATGGTTTTGTGTCCAAGATATGAATCACTTCCAAGGTCTGTGACATGGCTATGTTCTGGATAGCTGAAGTGAATGGCGAGAATCTCAGAAAACTCAGATCACTGTGACCAGAAAAGTCTCAGTGGATAAACCCTGCTTTGGAACATTTGCTTACATATTGTTCTGTTACCCTGAATGTCAGGTAGTTCTTTGCCTCAGGCCACCCCTTTGTGAAACCTGAAGAAAACAGTTTTCAAATGGAAATGAATGGAAATCACCTGTGGCTCTTTGCTTAATTGCTTTGGAAAGGGATGTGTCTGAATCAGCCTCTTAGCTCTGTGTGAGGCTGTTGATTAAATTCTCAGCCCCTTATGGATCTAAAGAAAGATCCCATGTGTGCATCCAAAACCAAAATGGCCGAAAGTACAGTCATTGCAGATGAAGTCTTTCGCCTTCCTCTGTAAGGTTCCTGACCTCTATAAAGTGAGAATAGGGAAGATAGACCAAGCCAATTGATGTCTCCTTTTGGAAAAATTGTACCACCAATGAGAGCATCAGCAAAATTACCCCAACACTACCACAAGTCGCAGCACCAACAGATAGTTCACAATGCATACATGTTAGTTCACAATGCATACAAGTGATATATATTCCAGGCAAGTTCTGCAAGCAGTTCAGTGATGGCTATTGCAGAAGCTGTAGATTGGTTTTATCTTTGTCTTCACCAGCACTGGGTTGAAGATTGGAATTCTGGCAATAATGGCTAAAGAAAAAATTACTTACCATTCCAGAAGGCACTAAAAAACCCAATTATCTTAACAATTTACATTATCTTGAAGAGAATTATTAAATATAATGAAAAGGAAAGGTGAAAGTCAACAAACAGTTCTGCTAAACTCCTTTTTTTGTTCACATATTAAAACAATCCTCAACAGTTGTTTACCCAATTTAAATTAAACTATTTAAATCACGTGAATAAAAAAAAATTGGATCCATTTTTTCATCAGCGCACATCATATATGATATATGGATATATGTACATTCAAACATAAAACACGAAACACAAGTGTGCACAAATAATATAATATATACAACACATAACATAATAGTAAAGGCCTTATAACTTTTTACAGGTGAAATCACCATTGGAATGTCTAAAAACTCTATAGTCAAAAAATAGAACTGATCAGCAAAACATTAACCTAGGTCTGTATGAGCTCAAAAAAAAAAAAAATAGAAAATAGAACTTCATGATGTGGGAAAGGGCAATAATAAAATAGATATTGAAAAAAGCATCCTGGTTCTGTCGCAGATGTAAGCATAGCCAAACTGGAGTTTTGGATATCAGCTGTTATGAATTTGAGCCAAATCATCTTCTTTTTGGTCTATAGAAATCACTTTAGTTAATTTCTCTGGAATCCATATTGCCTGCTGTTCTTCCTGTGGAAACACACAAACAGACCCCTGACTAAAGACAATCACTGGGTCAGGACTTTAGTTAATCTCTCCAAAATCCAAATCAGCTGCTGTTCTTCCTGTGGAAACACACAAACAGACGCCCGACTCCAGACAATTACTGGGTCAACACTTTTCCATTTTCCTATTAGAATATCCTTCCAAAGGACCTTGGGCTTATGCACATTTTTTGGAAACATATGCCTTTCCACAGCACTAAGTCCTGATGAATCCAAGTTTAAAAAGTTTAGAGTAAAAAGCGTTAATTTAAGTTTATCTTTGGGGAATATATACCCCTTCTCAATTCCGTCTTTGTGCTTTAATAAGTACATTTTTATTGTTTGATGTGCTCTTTCAACTATGCCTTGTCCCTGTGGATTGTATGGGATTCCTGTTATATGAGTAATGCAAAATGATGAGCAAAATTGTTTAAAAGAGTTAGAAGTGTAACCGGGGGCATTATCTGTTTTTAACTGTTTTGGAATGCCCACAGTGGCAAAATTTTGTAAGCAATGAGCTATAACATCTTTAGTTTTTTTCTCCAGCATGAAGGGAGCCCATTAAAAATCCAGAACAAATATCAACTGTAACATGCAAATATTTTAATTTTCCAAATTCTGGCAAGTGTGTGACGTCCATCTGCCAAATATGGTTAGGTATCAATCCTCTAGAATTGACTCCAAGATTAACTTGTGGTAAAAAGGTCACACAATTTTGACATTGTTTTATAATTTGTCTAGATGTTCCTTAGTTTTTTTGAAATGCTTTTGTAAAGTATAAGCATTGACATGGAACTTTTTAAGAAAATTTATTGCTTCTTCTAGTGTAAAGAAAATATGTATGTATGTCAATTGTAGTTTTATCTGCTAAATCATTGCCCAAACTAAGGGCTTTAGGCAATCCTGTATGTGCCCTGATATGTCCTATAAAGAATGGATCTTTTCTGTCCCAGATTAGACTTTGTATAGTGGAAAGCAAAGAGAAAACAGTAGAGAAAGGGGAAATCCTACCAGCATCTTCAAGGGATACTATAGCATTAACTATATACTGACTATGGGAAAATAAATTAAATACAGAATCTTTAAAAATCACAAAAGCTTGTAATACTGTACTAAGCTCTACCTTGTGAGCTGATTGTTTTGGTACTAAAAATATAAAAGTTGGATCAGGTGTAACTATTGCTGTTGTACCATTATTTAACCCATCGGTGAATATATTTGGAGCATTCATGATAGGTGTTTTCTTGTCATTTTTGGAAAAATTACAGGATGCGATGACCAAAAAGACAATAAAAGATAAGATGGTAAGTGGTTATCAAATGAAACATTAGATTTACACACGATTATTGCCCAAGTATTTAACTAATTAGCTAATTCATCAATTTGATTCATAGTATATGGAGTAATAATTTTATTGGGTGAAATTCCACACACACTCTTTTTGCTGCTTTTATTCCTATGAGTATTAATTCTCCCTCAGGCTCAGGATAGCAAGTAATAATAGTGTTAGAAGAATAAGATAAATGTATCCATAATAATGGACCTTCTTCCCAAAATACTCCTGTAGAAATATTTTTTTTTGTTGTTAGTACAATAAATAATAAATGCAAAATAATATCAACTCTATCCAAAAGCATATTTCCCATATATGTTTCAATGATTTTTATTGCTTTTCTTGCTTCAGGCGTTAACATTCTGAGTGAATTTGGATCTCATTGTCCTTTTAGAATATCAAATAAAGGTCCCAACTCTCCTGTTGGTATACCTAGATGAGGCCTTATCCAATTTAAGTCTCCTAATAACTCTTGAAAGTCATTAATTGATTTGAGTTGATCTACTCGTATTTGAATTTTTGGTTGACTGACCATGGTTGAGGATAATAGAGCTACTAAATAGTTAATTGGAAAATTTAATTGTATTTTACCTATTGCTATCTCTAGGTTATAATTTTTTAATACGTTTGTAAGTGTGGCATACCATTCTAGCAATGGGTTTTTAACTTTGTGTGCTAATAATACATCATCCATATAGTGAAAAATTTGTATTTCAGGAATTTGATTTCTAACTGGCTGGATTACTTTGTTAACATAAATTTGACGCATAGTTGGGCTGTTAGCCATCCCTTGAGGGAGTACTTTCCACTCATATCTCTTGTCAGGACCTTCATGATTCAGTGCAGGTATAGTAAATGCAAAACTTGGAATATCCTCAGGATGAATTGGAATTGAAAATAAAACGATCTTTAATATCTACAACGAAAACATACCAAGTTTTTGGCAAAGCACACAATTGAGTAATCTCTGATTGAGCAGGTCCCATAAAAACCATCCCATTATTAATGGCTCTTAAATCTTGCAATAATCTCCATTTACCAGATTTCTTTTTAAGGACAAAAATGAGAGTATTATGGGGAGACACAGAAGGTTGTATATGTCCTTCCGCTAATTGTTGTTTGACCAGGTCATGGGCTACTTGTATCTTTTCTTTAGTCAGGGGCCACTGAGGAACCCATACTGGTCTTTCTGATTTCCAAGTAATATTTATTGTCTCAGTGGCCCTTTCTGAAAATCCAACCCATATCTATCTGTTCCTTGATCTTTTTGTATTGGTGTTGCTATACCTTGTTCTTGCTTTTCTAATCTTTTTCCTTTCCTAAAATCTTGTCTAGCCATAATAGTGGGTGAATTTTGATTGATGTTATTTGTTAATGTCAAACCTAATTGATCTAGGACATCACATCCTTATAAATTTACGGGAAGATGTTCCAATACATATGGCTGTATAGTTCCTTCACATCCTTCAGGATCCTTCCAATCTAATACCGTTGCACTTTTATGGGGATTAGTCGCCACTCCTAGGCCTCGAAGCGTTTGAGTGGCTTGTTGTAATGGCCAATGTTTTGGCCATTCTTGACGACAGATGATGCTAAGGTCTGCACCTGTATCCAGTAGCCCATTGAATTCATGTCCTTGAATATTTAGTTTTAGCATGGGGCGAGAATATAAATTTAAAGAAAGCATAGCCCAATCTACACCTGTGGAGCCTAATCCTTTGGAACCCCTTTCTACAGCATAACTGTAAAATTTATCATGTGGGCTGGGTATTATTATTAATTGTGCTATTCTATCTCCTGGAGAAATTACTGATATACCCTTTGGAAAACTGGCTATAATTTTTATTTCACCTTCATAATCGGGATCAATTACCCCAGGACTCATCATAAGTCCTTTTAGAGTAGAAGAGCTGCATCCCAATAATAAGCCTACTGTTCTTTTGGGAAGAGGTCGTTTCACCCCTGTGGGAATGATTTGAACTCCCATCTCTGGAGTTAGTATTGATCTGGCGGAGGCACAGATGTCCAACCCTGCGCTCCCTCTGGTTTGTCTGATGAGGGATCTGATGAACAATGTGTCATGGGCACTACACTGATGGGGTTGCTGGTTTCCTCCAGTGCTCCATATATTTGCGGTTTCGGGCCCCAGAGCATTGGGCCCCCCTGTCCATTTTTTGGCAATGGAGCCGGATGCCTTTCTTCATGATATCGTGGATAAACACCTGGTGCTTGTTTGTTTTTTGATAATGAAGTACCCTCTATGGTGGTTTGAGAATGGTATTCATTAGCCCAATGTCTCCCTCTACGTCATTGTGGCCAAATACCCGGTATTCTAGTCCTTTGATACCTAGTTTTGTTAAACCCTCCTCCTATGGGGCAATTCCTTTTAAAAAGTCCTGTTTGTTCACAATTGTAGCATGTTCTTGGCCTGTCTTCTAAAGCCTGTTTTACTAAAGCTGCCACAATTTGCCCTTTTTCATTAATGTCTCTGGCATCTAAAGCCTGTTTTATTGCAGCTGCCACGACTTGCTCTTGTTCATTAATGTCTCTACCAAATTTAATAAATGTGTTTAAATCTTCATGTTTCCATGGTCTAATGATACCTCTGCAGCAATGATTCGCTTGGTCATAAGCCAGTTGTTTTAATAATGGCATTGCTTGTTCTGTATTTCCAAAAACTCTGTAGCTGTTTCAATAAGCCTATCTACAAATCCAGCGTAAGATTCATTAGCTCCTTGTATTACGTTAGATAATTGACCTTGTAAACCTCCATGTCCTTGTAAAGTCTTCCATGCCCTAACTGCCTCTACAGCAATTTGTGCGTATATGCCAGGATCATATGGAATTTGTTGTTGCTGATCCTCATAAGGTCTCTTTTCTAACAACAAATCTAGATTTCTCTGAGGATAACCAGCTGCTGCATTTCGCCTAGACATCTCTTTGCAAAATTCCTCATTGGCAACCTTCCATAATAGGTATTGACCTCCATTTAGCACAGCTTTACACATATTAGCCCAATCTGCTGGCGTCATGTTCAAGGTGTTAATAGATTCGACCAAGCTTACAATGAAGTGTGCTTGAGGACCATATGTTGTTACAGCCTCTTTTAGCTGCTTCATTATTTTGAAATTTAAAGCATGGTGAATTCGCTGCCCTCCTACCTCAAATACAGGGCATGTTAATACTTGAGATCCTGTCTCAGGATCCGAACTATCAACTGTTGGGGTTGGGGGCCTCCCAGCACATGGAGGTGGCCTTGTTAGTTGGACATTTACATCCTCTGGTGACAGAAAGGTGTTAGTAGCAGTCTCCCTTTTTAACTTTGCCCCTGATTGCTTTTTATGCTCTAAACTTGGTTCCTCTATCTTTGTCTGAACTGAAGGCTTTGGACTAAGCAAACCAGATATGAACGTCCACAATGGCAATGTGCCAACTGGCATAGTCCCTCGGCTGCTCTTTTCTAATCCTTTTAAATCTTCACCATGATGGTTCCATTGTGATATATTTAATGACTCCTCCTTCAAAAGCCATGGGCTACATTTTTGTATTGTATCAACAAATGCCCTGACTGTCCTTGATATTTCTGAGATGCCTCCTTTCTCTAACAATTTATTTAACACTCTTTCAGTTTGTTTTTTTACTAATTTCTGATCCCGTATTTCTATTATAATACAACCCAACAAGATGACGCCAAACAAAACTGAGACAGAATGAATTAAAAAGGGAACAACAAAAAGTCATTATAGCCTTTCTATCCTCCTGACATGTGCATCCGTCCTTTATACCTATCTGTTCCTCAGACGTAAATAGTTTTTTCTCAGATGTGAGTGGTTTTTCTTCCATCCCACTCATCTCCAGGAACAGGCAACTTAAAACAAAAGTGAAGCAAAACAAAGGAGTCATCTTAAAATGGCTACCCATCCTTTCACCTTGCCCACAGGGGCAAGCAGTTTACCTTATCACTTACCCTCAGTCGTTCCCCATGTGAGCCACAAAATGCTGCAGTCTGGCTGGGCATAATTCAGGAGCCACTTGTCAAAAAAAAAAAAAAAAGCTAACTTTATTTTTAGAACCACACACGGCAAACAAAACAACTCCTCAGGAAAAACCCTCAGAGCCCAACTGCCACTACTGGCTTCCTTGTAAAGTCTCTCTCACACACACAAGCCTCTTCACCTGCCACAATCCTACTGCTCTTGAGGCCGATTGGCTGGGTGGAGCCAAAAAAGTTCCCCAAGGAGCAGCTCCATGGTCTGAAAGGGCAGGGAAACAGCCCAATGAGCATCACCACAGAGGAGCCAATCAGCTAGATGATGCTGAGGTCGCTGTGAGCCAATAATCAGCCGGCAGCTGGAAATTTGCTGGCAGCTGGAAGTTTGCTGGGGCCCCTTCAGCTGTGGCTCTCAACAAATTCCTGTCTCATTTCTCTGTAGCCTATTCAGCACATGTATTTTTATATGCACATATAGTATCCTATCTGTTATCACATGTACATTTTTGTGAGGTGGCTGACTTGGCAGATACAAATTATGAGAAGAGATCACTCCTCCTAAACATTGTTGGAACTGAAAATTCAAAATATGGGTGAGCTTCCTAGTAGAATAACATTATACATAAATCCATTTTCAGTGAAATAAATATTTTTGCATCTGTGGATGACATATATATTTCATGATGAATTTTGATTGGAATACACACTCTACAAATTTTTCAAAATATGAAATATATGAGTCTTATTATACACTCCTTAAAATCATTCATATTCATGTATGTGGATTTATGATCAACTTTTCACAAGATAATTCTCAGAAATATTCATCAACCTGAAATACATATTTGTTACCTAGTACTGAAAGATAACTTCAGTGGATGGTGCATACAAATCCTAATATTTCTACAGTAATACCCAGTTTAATATCAATGCAAGTAGTTTCCTATGGGACATGATGTGTATTTTCCGGTTCATTTTTATTCAACAGTGGTACATTACTATTTTCTCAGTTTATGCACATCATAGGATATATATTTTATCCACAAGTTCACAAATTTATAGGCATTTGTTTCAATTTCAATCACTTCCTGCTTCAGAACACATATATTCCTCCAGATTTTTTGACTGGTCTTTTCATGAGACTTCTTTTCAAACACATTATTTTCGATTTCCATAATCACTTTTGAAGCAAAATTCACACATTCTTCTTGATAAACCATAACCCTAATATTACCGTTAGATTTATGACTGGTTATAATGAATGTATGTATATCAATTTAAGATTTCCTTTACATTTTCAGATATTAATTAAATCAATTATTTAAAGTTGGAACCAGTTACATTATTTGTTCACAGTATGGTCTATTCATGCATTATTTCTATATTCATAGACACATGGTACACCTCTTTGTTCCCCCAATACGAATTTATACGTCTTCAAAATATTGCTGCCACTAATGGTGGAAGAAATACTCATGTCACCTAATCTACATATACATTTTATCACAGTAACATTCTGGACACAGAAAACAAAGGTCACTCTTATGATTGTACCAAAGCCTAAAAGGAAAGTGAGCATGCATTACTAAAAACATCCATGTCCAGGTTGCCTAATGCTCTCAAATGTAAATCCTATTGTTGACTATATATTTGTTTCTTCCTAAGATTATATATTCAATCTCAAGCCTGTTGAAAATATCTCATCCTATCCCTCACTTTAAACTTTGCCTGATTTCTTAAAGTCTCTATTGACATCTGCTTTCCTACATATTTTCCCCAGTTCTCATTGTGACTGACTCTTCACATGTGCTGATATTTACATTCACTCTCTACTTGAAAACCTATTGCTAGAGAACTTTTTGTCCAAATCCTATACTCACTCTTGTTTCTAAACCTAGCAACTATCTTCCTAATCCTACGGACTTTCTTTTTTTAATTGGATGTTCTCTTCAACATTCAATCATCCAAGGTACAAGGTCCTATGCCATTGAATATCGATTTATCTGAGACATCTGGGCAGGACATAACTCAAACCTAAGTAACCCACTCAAGGGCCCAATGCCCTTCTGGGCTTCAAATTGTACCTAGATTTCTGTTTTCATACTTGTATTTCACCTATATATTCTTGTAAATATCCCAGTCTCCCAATACCATTATTCATCCTTCAGAATGATTCCTAACCAAAATCGAATATGTTATTAACCCTAACCATAGACTTTTCCCTCAATCTAACTTTACACGTGAGCTGGGAGAGTGTAATCAGGAAAGTCTCAGTGGAGAAACCCTGCTTTGGGCCATTTGCTTACCTATTGTTCTGTTGCCCAGAATATCAGGAAGTTCTTTGCCTCAGGTCACCCCTTTGTGAAGCCTGAAGAAAGCTGTTTTCAAACGGAAATGAATGAGCATCACTTGTGGCTCTTTGGGTCAAATGAGTTCTTCAAGCCATGAAGAGGTGCTTGGGTTTTCTCATGACGCCAAATCACATAAAGAATCTATACCTATCAGTCAGTAGTAGTCAGTCAATATTGCTCCTAAAAATGGTGGAGAAATACTCATGTCAAATGATCTACATATATATATATATATATATATATATATATATATATATATATATATATATATATATATATATTTAATCACAGAAATATTCTGGGCACAGAATTCAAAGTTCACATTTATCATTGTACCAAAGCCTAAATGGAAACTGAACATGGATTACTAAAAATATCATGTCCAGGTTGCCTAATGCTCTCAAATGTAAATCCTATTGGTGACTACATATTTGTTTCTTCCTAAGATAATATATTCAACCTCAACCCTGTTGAAAATGTCTAATCCTATCACTCACTATATACTTTGCCTGATTACCTAATGTCTCTATTTATATCTGCTTTCCTACATATTTTCCCAATTTCATCATTGTGACTGACTCTTCACATGTGCTGACATTTAAATTCATTCTCTAACCGAAAACCTATTGCTAAAGAACTTTTGTTGCAAATTCTACATGCACTCTCCTTCCTAATCCTAACTACTATCTTTCTAATCCTACTGACTATCCCTTTTTGACTGGATGTTCTTTTCTACATTCAATCATCCAAGGTACAAGGTCATATGCCATTGTATATCGATTTATCTGAGACATCTGTTCAGAAGTTAATTCAATGCTAAGTATCCCAAGCAAGGGCCCAATGCCCTTCTGGGCTTCAAATCATACTTAGATTTCTGTTTTCATGCATACATTTCACCTCTATATTGTTATAAATATCGCAGGTTCCCAATACCATTATTCACCCAGCAAAATGATTCCTAACCCAAATCGAACCTGTTATTAACCCTAACCATACAGTATTCCCTCAATCTTACTTTACAGAAAAGCAGGGAAAGAGTTGGTCTTATAATACTGGAATATAATGGATCTTCCACCTGGTGATAACCTCAAATGTCCATGGCGAAATGATCCCTGGAGAATATGTAGGCAGCTATGAAGGACCTGAGAGAGCAAAAGGCATCTTCCATGGCAAACGGCTTGGTCAGGATAAAGGGTTGTGTCTGAATCAGCTTCTATTCTTAAAGCAGAGAACATGAGCCAACCCAGGCCTGTGTGTAGATCTGTTCCTGGGAGATTATGGTTGATATACAATTCAAACTTGTTAAAGTGTCACAGGAATTAGGGCCAGCCTCCATCTCATGGGAAGCTTGGAAGCAACGTTTGGACAAAGTGGTTGCCAAGAGAGTGACCTCATTCAGTTCCTGAAGGAGGAACTAAAAACAGTGGTGATGGAACTCTCTGAACTTGGGATCCAGGATGCCAGGAACCCATAGCCAGTCCCAGTCCCAGCCCCAGTGGTCTCACTTGTTTGGATTTACAAAGACAGAGTCAGTCTTTCTTGGTACCTACAGATGTGAGGAAGGCCAAATGCAAGAAAGCTCTGAAGCAGAGCTTTTCCTGAGAAAGCAAGTAGAGGCTCACCGCTGGCTCCTGACAACTTCACGGAGTTGGCCAAGGAGACCAGATCTAAGACAGGACAGGCCATTTCGGGGGAACATTATTGGCCCACAAGTCAGAGGACACTCCGGATAGTCACAGACCTACCTGGGCGAAGGAGGTGCCTTTTTTTTGTGGTTATGAGTTTGTGGTCTTGTGTCATGTTCTTAGAATAGGTAGAAAAGTAGGTTTGTTTAGTTTGGAGTGGACTGTTTCTAATAAGTCGTTTGACAAGGCGAGTGTTTCTATGTCTGTGTATCACATTGTGTCCGGGGTTGTAGACATTAAAAAAAATGCATCAATGGATGTGTCCTATCTAGTAGAAAGCTTCACAGCATTTATCCAGCCAAATTGATGAATGGACTGTAGCTTGCCTTATGGATGGGCAACACCTACTATCTTTCTAAGTTCCTGTTTTCTTCCTGAATTCTGGCCACTCTCCAGAATAAGCCCATGGTTTTGTGTCCAAGATATGTACCCCCTCCAAACTCTGTAACATGGCCATGAACTGGATAGCTGAAGTGAATGGCGAGCATCTCAGAAAACTCAGATATCAGTGTGACCAGGAACGTCTCAGTGGAGAAACCCTGCTTTGGGCCTTTTGCTTACCTATTGTTCTGTTGCACTGAATGTCAGGAAGGTCTTTGACTCAGGCCATCCCTTTGTGAAGCCTGAAGAAAACAGTTTTCAAATGGAAATGAATGGGTATACCTGTGGCTCTTTGCTTAATTGCTTTGGAAAGGGATTGTCTGAATCAGCCCCTTGGCCCTGAGTGAGGCTGTGGCTTAGATTCTCAACACCTGATGGATTTAAAGAAATTTCCCATGTGTGCATCCCAAACCAAAATGGCCAAAAGAGCAGTCTTTGGGATGAAGTCTGTCGCCTTCCTCTGTAAGGTTCCTGACCTCCATCAAGTGAGAATAGGGATTCTTTGAGTGAAATGAATTTTTCCAACTTACAGAGGCTAGGCTATAGGTGCTTGGGTTTTCCATGACTCCAATTCAAATAAAGATTCTAAACCCCACGGTCAGTTGGCCTCAAATTGGAGAAGTGGACCTGAATTAATGACAGGAGTATTTGATTACTCCAGGTTCACAGCAAGTGTCCAGGCCACCCTGACTTTAGGCAAATGAGAGGACACTGTCTTGGTCTGCGCACCTTATGGAAACCTCCAGCCAGTGGTTATGATGAGTGTCTATATAAAAGAAGATGAGGGCCATATGGGAGTGTTTTGGTTTTAACTGTGGTCATTTGTGTGGTGGTTGGAAGAGATGACTGTCCACCTGGGCTTGAACTCTGGTATGATTCCCCTTAGAGACTGAGTTTTAGAACTGACCTCAGAGAAGTATTGCAATAAATAGTGTTGCAATTTTAGGAGGCCATGCATGAGAATCGCCCTTGGAAAATGAGATCTATTCCCAGGATGGCTTTCCACAGAGCTTGGGAAATCTAAGCCACGATATCCCAATATTTTATTCTTAAAGACTTTGCAGCCATAGTTGAGATTCCAAACACTCATGGACCTCACATTTTAGACCTCAATGGTCCTGGATTCATGTGACCTTTTGGCCACTCTTTGGAAAGGCTTGCCTGTGAGAGTTCTCCAGAGCTTTCATTTAAATGAGCTTCCTCACCATTTAATGGTTCCTGAATGAATTGAAACCCACAGTGCCTCAAACTTCATCTTTGAAAAATGGTGATATAAATACCATGAAACTTTTGAAATTCCCATGACCAGGTGGCACTGGAGAACCTGTGGATGTCCGGTTGCTGATCATGAGTGTACCAGACAGGGCCTTGATTGACTGGGTTTCGTGATAATGGTGTAGAACAGAGATGCCAATAAGTTGGAGCCTGCTGAGTAGTGAGTGTAGAGCAGTGGACTGTAGGTGTGTGAATAAATATTTTTGGTAGGACCACCTGGATCTGCCATTGGCTTCCAAAGACATGTGACTTGCATGGTGCAGGCAGCAGATCCTTATATGTAAAGGCATCTTGTTATATGGAGAGGTTTCAGGGCAATGTTCAGAATCAGGTTGCTATAGTCAAGGGGAAAACTATTTGGAATAGAAGCATGGTTTGTACATTCTCTTGGAGACCTTGACAAACCACACGTGACAGAACTCCCTCCAGCATTTTGTCCCAGTTCAACTCCTTGTATTTCATGAAGCCAATGTCAAACTCCCAGTGCAGCAGTAAGAAACACCACTAAAACTGGAGGATGACCAACTGACTTCACAGACAACACGGGGAGACACTTAGCTCCCAGTGGCCACAGTTTACCGACAAAGAGAGAATTCATAACTGCTGTCTCATGTTCATTAGAAAATAAGTAACCATGTCATCCAGGTCACATAAATGCAGACCCAGATTTGATGGGGTCACTACAAATGAAGCTAATTCTCCTAACAATTACATATATTTCATCTGCCCAACCTCAGAGGAAGTTTCTCAAGAAGTCTTTAGGCCAGCACAGCTCCATGTTTGTGGAGTATTTACTCTCTCCCTTACTTTTGGAAACTGTTCTACCACCTCCAGTGTTGTGAACTCCTGAGCATTTTCCATTCCACATATGTATTCACATATTTTCTAACTCCTCTCAACTAATTGTGTCTTACTTGGAGCAATGGTTATGTCAAGGCTTCGTTCTGGATGAGAGTGGGAAGATTTTTGTGTAGCACATATTTGCATACACATTAGATTCATTTTCCTATTTTCCATTTGAAATACTGAATCCCTGACACTAACCCATACCCTACTAGACTCTGACTACTAATCTTAATATAATGGAGAAAAAGAAACCTAACTAAATAGAAATACAGGCCTTTCATAGGAAGCATGGTGTATGCTTGGATTTGCCTTCTGCTTTATCAAGAGTATGTGTTATAAATCTAGTCAAGTTTTCATTGTAGTATTTTTCCCTGAGCTTTTAAAGTTAACATATATGTAAATTCCTGTCTCTCTTTTTCTGTAGCCTATTGAGTACATGTATTTTTTTAAGCATATATAGTATCCTACCTGGTAACACACGTATATTCTTGTGAGCTCACTGACTTTGGATATAAAAATTGTGAGAAGAGATTACTTCCCCTAAATACTGATGGAACTGAAAATTCAACCTATGGGTGAGCTTCCTAGTGAAAAACATTATACATAAATCCATGTTCAGTAAAATGAATATTTTTGGACATGTGGATGTATTATATTTCGTGATGAATTTCAATTGGCATATATATTGCTAAATATTAATGTGTGTGTGTGTGTGTGTGTGTGTGTGTGTGTGTGTGTCTATATATATATATATATACTCTCCAGATTTTCCAAAATATGAAATAAGTGTGTCTTATTATACATTCCCTAAATTCATTCATGTTCCTGTATGAGTCAGTCTTTCTTGGTACCTACAGATGTGAGGAAGGCCAAATGCAAGAAAGCTCTGAAGCGGGGCTATTCCTGGGAAAGCAGGTAGTGGCTCACCGCTGGCTCCTGACAACTTCACAGAGTTGGCCAAGGAGACCAGATCTGAGACAGGACAGGCCATTTTGGGGGAACATAGTATGGCCCAAAAGTCAGAGGACACTCCGGATAGTCACAGACCTACTTGGGGGAAGGAGGTGCCTTTGTGGGTGTGGGTGTGGGTTTGTGGTTTTGTCTAATGTTCTGAGAATAGGTAAGAAAGGCGGTTTGTTTACTTTGGAGTGAACTGATTCTAGTAAGTCGTTTGACACGGCGAGTGTTTCTAGGTCTGTGTATCCCACCGTGTATGTGGTTGTAGACTTTAGAAAACAGAAAGCTTCAATTGATGTGTCCTGTGTAGTAGAAAGCTTCCCAGCATTCATACTTCCCAATTTATGAATGGACTGCGGCTTGCCTTATCAATGAGCAACCCCTGATATCTTACTAAGTTTCTGGGTTTTTTTCTGAATCCTGGCCACTCTCCAGAATAGGCTCATGATATTGTTTCCAAGATATGTACCACCTCTAAACTCAGTGACATGGCCATGTACTTGATAGCTGAAGGGAATGGCGAGCGTCCCAGAAAACTCAGATATCTGTGATCAGGAAAAGTCTCAGTGGAGAAACACTGCTTTGGGCCTTTTGCTTACCTATTTTTCTGTTGCCCTGAATGTCAGGATGATCTTTGCCTCAGGCCACCCATTGGGAAGCATAAAGAAAACAGTTTTCAAATGCAAATGAATGGGCATCACATGTGGCTCTTTGCTTAATTGCTTTGGAAAGGAATGTGTCTGAATCAGGCTATAGGTCCTCTGTGAGGCTGTGGCTTAGATTCTCAGCACCTGATGCATCTAAAGAAAGATCCCATGTGTGCATCATAAACTACATTGGCTAAAAGAGCATTCATTGTGGAAGAATTCTCTCGCCTTTCTCTGTAAGGTTCCTGACCTCCATCAAGTAAGAATACGAACCTTTGGTTCAAATAAGATCTTCAAAGCCCTACCGAAACTAGCCCATAGGTGCTTGGGTTTCAACTGAATCCAAATCACATGAAGAATCTATACCTGGTGCTGGGGATGTGGCTCACGCCCTAGCGTGCTCGCCTGGCATGCGTGCGGCCCGGGTTCGATCCTCAGCACCACATACAGACAAAGATGTTGTGTTCGCCAAATACTAAAAAAGAAAAGTATTAAAATTCTCTCTCTCTCCCCGTCTTTTCACTCTCTCACTCTTTCTAAAAAAAAAAAAAAAAAAAAGAATCTATACCTGACAGTCAGTAGGCCTCATATTGGAGAAGCAGAGCAGTATTAACAGCAGGCCTATTTGATCATTCCTGGTTCCCAAGATGGGTGTCCAGGCCAACATGTCTTTATGCAAATGAGGGGCAAGGGAGGTTATTTTGGACACTGTCTTGTGCTGCACCCCTCATGGAAAACTCCAGCCAGAGGTTATGATGAGTGTCTGTATGGACGAAGATGAGGGCCATGTGGGAGTGTTTTGGTTTAAATTGTGGTCATTTGTGTGACAGTTGGAACAGATGCCTGGGTCCACCTGGACTTGAACTCTGGTGTGATTCCCCTTAGAGAATGAGTTCTGGAACAGACCTCAGAGAAGTACTGGCATAAATTGTGTTGGGATTTTATGAGGCCACGCATGAGAGTCACCCTTGGAAACTGAGATCTTGGCCCAGGGAGGCTTTTCCCAGAGCACTTGGAATCTCAGCCAGGATATCACATGATTTTATTCTGAAAAACTTGGCAGCCATAATTGAGAGTCAAAACACACATGGACATCACATTGTAGACCTCAATAGGCCTGGATTCATGTGACATTTTGGCCACTGTTTGGGAACCTTCCTGTGAGGGTTCTCCAGAGATTTCATTGAAATGAGCTTCCTCACCATTTAATGGTTCCAGAATAAATTGAAACCCACAGTGCCTCCAACTTCCTCCTTGAAAAGTGGCTAGATAAATACCATGAAATTTTTAAAATTCCCATGACCAGGTGGCACTGGAGAATCTTTGGATATCCTGAGGATGATCATGAGTATACCAGTCAGTGCCTTGATTGACTGGTTTTTATGAAGATGGTGCCGAACAGAGATGCCAAGAAGTTGAAGCCTGCTGAGGAGTGGGCATAGAGTAGTGGTGGGCAGGTGTGTGATAAAACATCTGTGGTGGGGCCATGTGGATCTCCCATTGGCTTCCAAATGCCTTGTGACAGACATGGTGCAGCCAGCAGTCCCTTCTATGTAAAGGCATCTTGTTATATGGAGAGGTTTCAGGGCAATGTTTAGAATCGGGTTGCCATGGTCATGGGGGCAAGCTATGTGGAATATAAGCCTGGTTGATGCATTCTTCTGCAGACCCTGACCTACCACAGGTGACAGATCTCCCTCACGCACTGGGTAACAGTTGAATTCTTTGTATTTCGTGAAGCAAATACAAAAATTCCATTTCAGCAGCAAGAAACACCACAAAAAGTGAAGGATGCCCAAATGGCTTCACAGTCCACATGTGGATACACTTAGCCCCCCGTGGCCACAGTTTACCCTAAAAGAGAGAATTCAACATTGCTGCCTCATGTTCATTGGAAAATAAGAAACCATGACCTCCAAGTCACATAGATGCAGACCCAGATTTGATGGTCTCACTACAAAGAAAGCTAAAATTCCCAACAACAACATATATTTCAAGTGCCCAACGTCAGAGGCAGATTCTCAAGAAGTCTTTAGGCCAGCAGAGCTCCATGGTTGTGGAGTGTTTACCCTGTCCCTTACTTTTGGAATCTCAGAAGGGAGGAAGATACACCAAGCCAATTGACGGCTCCTTTTGAAAAAATTGTACCACCAATGACATCATCAGCAAATATAACCCAACACTACCACAAGTTGCTGCACAAACAGATAGTTTACAATGCATACATGTGAGTTCACAATGTGTCCAGGCAAGTTCTGCAAGCAGTTCAGTGATGGCTATTGCAGAAGCTGTAGATTGGTTTTATCTTTGATTTCACCAGCACTGTGACGAAGATAGAAATTCTGGCAATAATGGCTAAAGAAAAAATTATGTAACATTCCAGAAAACACTGAAAGAAAACAATTTTCTTAACAATTTACATTGTCTTGGAGAGAATTATTAAATATAATGAAAAGGAAATGTGAAAGAAAACAAACAGATCTGTTAACCTCCTTTTTGGTTCACATTTTAAAACAATCCTCAACAGCTGTTTACCCAATTTAAATTAAACCATTTAAATAATGTCAATAAAAAAATATTTGGATCAATTTTTTCATGAGCCCTCATCATATATGATATATGGACATATGAACATTCAAACATATAACACAAAACACAAGTGTGCACACATAATATAATACATACAAGACATAACCTAATAGTAAAGGCCTTATAACTTTTTACATGTGAAATCTCCATTGCAATGTTTAAAAACTCTATTGTCAAAAAATAGAACTGATCACCAAAACATTAAACTAGGTATGTATGAGCTCAAAAAAACAAAATAAAATGTGGGAAAAGGCAATAATAAAATAGATATTGAAAAAAGCATCCTGGTTCTATCTTAGATGTAAGGGTAGCCAAACTGGAATTTTGGATATCAGCTGATATGGACTTGAGTCAAATCATCTTCTTTTTGTTCTGTAGAAATCGCTTCAGTTAATCTCTCTGGAATCCAAATCGGCTGTTGTTCTCTCTGTGGAAACACACAAACAGGCCCCTGGCTCCAGACAATCATTGGGTCAGGACCTTGGTTAATCTCTCTGGAATCCAAATCGGCTACTGTTTTTCCTGTGGAAACAGACAAACAGACCCCCGACTCCAGACAATTACTGGGTCAGGACCTTTCCATTGTCCTGTTAGAATATCTTTCCAAAGAACCTTGGGCTTATGCACATTTTTTGGACACATATGCCTTTCCCCAGCACTAAGTCCTGATGAATCCAAATTTTAAAAGTTTAGAATAAAAAGGGTTATTTTAAGTTTGTCTTTGGGGAATATATACCCTTTCCCAATTGCGTCTTTTTTGCTTTAATAAGTACTTTTTAATAGTTTGATGAGCTTTTTCAACTATGCCTTGTCCCTGTGGATTGTATGGGATTAATGTTATATGAGTAATGCCAAATGATGACCAAAATTGTTTAAAAGAGGTAGAAGTATAACCAGGGGCATTATCTGTTTTTAACTGTTTGGGAACGCCCACAGTGGCAAAATTTTGTAAGCAATGAGTGATAATATCTTTAGTTTTTTCTCCGGCATGAAGGGTGCCCATCAAAAATCCAGAAGAAGTATCAACTGTAACATACAAATATTTTAATTTTCCAAATCCTGGCAAGTTTGTGATGTCCATCGGCCAAATATGATTAGGTATCAATCCTCTAGGATTGACTCCAAGATTAACTTGTGGTAAAAAGGTCACACAATTTTGACATTGTTTTATTATTTGTCTAGCTTTTTCCTTAGTTATTTTAGAAGGCTTTTGTAAGGTATTAGCTTTGACATGGAACTTTTTACGAAAATTTATAGCTTCTTCTAGTGTAGAGAAAATATGTATGTCATGTGTACTTTTATTTGCTAAATCATTGCCCAAACTGATGGCTCCAGGCAATCCTGTATGTGCCCTGATATGTCCTATGAAGAATGGATCTTTTCTGTCCCAGATTATACTTTGTATAGTGGAAAGCAAGGAGAAAACAGTAGAGGAATGGGAAATCCTACCAGCATCTTCAAGGCATACTATAGCATTAACTATATGCTGACTATCAAAAATAAATTAAATACAGAATCTTTAAACATCACAAAAGCTTGTAATACTGCATTAAGCTCTACATTTTGAGCTGATTGTTTGGGTACTAGAAATGTAAAAGTTTGATCAGGTGTAACTATTGCTGCTGTACCATTATTTGATCCATCAGTAAATATATTTGGAGCATTCATGATAGGTGTTTTTCTTGTCAATTTTGGAAAAATTAGAGGATGCGATGACCAAAAAGACAATAAAGGATTAGATGGTAAGTGATTATGAAATGAAACATTAGATTTGCACATGATTATTGCCCAAGTATTTAACTCATTAACTAACTCATCAATTTGATTCAGAGTATGTGGAGTAATAATTTTATTGGGAGCAATCCCAAGCACTCACTTTGCTGCTTTTATTCCTTTGGGTATTAATTGTCCTATAGCCTCAGGGTACCTAGTAAGAATAGTGTTAGGAGAATAAGATAAATGTATCTATAATAATGGACCTTCTTGCAAAAATACTCCTGTAGGAATATTTTTTGTTGGTAGACAATAAATAATAAAGGCAAACTTATATCAATTCTATCCAATTGCATATTTTCCATATATGTTTCAATGATTTTTAATGCCTTTCTTGCTTCAGGCGTTAACATGTACCGTGAATTGGGATATGATGGACCTTTTAGGATATCAAATAAATATCCCAACTCTCCTGTTGGTATACCTAGATAAGGCCTTATCCAATTTATGTCTCCTAATAACTTTTGAAAGTCGTTATGTGATTTGAGTTGATCTACTTGTATTTGAATTTTTGGTGGCGGTACATGGTTGAGGATAATAGAACACCTAAATAATTAATTGGAAAATTTAATTGTACTTTATCTATTGCTATATCTAGATTATTTTTTAATAAGTTTGTAAGTGTGGCATAACATTCTAGCAATGTGTTTTTAGCTTTGTGTGCTAATAATACATCATCCATATAGTGAAATATTTGTAGTTCAGGATTTTGATTTCTAAGTGGCTTGATTACTTTGTTAAAATAAATTTGACACATTGTTGGGCTGTTAGCCATCCCTTGAGGCAGTACTTTCCATTCATATCTCTGATCAGAACCTTCATGATTCAGTGCAGGGATAGTAAATGCAAAACGTGGACTATCCTCAGGATGAATTGGAATTGAAAAAAAAAAAAACCTTTAATATATATAAGTAATTTTGTTAAACCCTCCTCCTATGGGCAATTCCTTTTAAAATGTCCTGTTTGTTCACAATTGTAGCATGTTCTTGGCCTGGCATCTAATGCCTGTTTTAGTGCAGCTGCCACAATTTGCCCTTCTTCATTAATGTCTCTGGCATCTAAAGCCTGTTTTACTGCAGTTGCCACGACTTGCTCTTGTTCATTAATGTCTCTACATAATTTAATATATGTGTTTAAATCTTCATGTTTCCATGGTCTAATTATATCTCTGCACCAACAATTCGCTTGCTCATAAGCCAGTTTTTTTAGTAATAGCATTGCTTGTTCTGTTTTCCCAGAACCTCTGGTACCTGTTTGAATAAGCCTATCGACAAATTCAGCATAAAGTTAATTAGCTCCTTGTATTACTTTAGATAATTGACCTTGTAAACCTCCAAGTCCTTGTAAAGTCTTCCATGACTTAAATGCATCTACAGCAATTTATGCACATACACCAGAATCATATGCAATTTGTTGCTGCTGATCCTCATAAGGTCCCTTTCCTAACAACATATCTAGATTTCTCTGAGGATAACCAGCTGCTGCATTTCGCATAGCCGTCTCCTTGCAAAATTCCTCATTGTCAACCTTCCATAACAGGTATTGTCCTCCATTTAGCACAACGTTACACATATTAGCGCAATCCGCTGGCTTCATGTTCAAGTTGTTAATGGTTTCGACCATGCTTACAGTGAAGGGTGCTTGAGGACCATAGGTTGTTACAGCCTCTTTTATCTGCTTCACTGTTTTGAAATTTAAAGCATGGTAAACTCGCTGCCCTCCTACCTCAAATATAGGGCATGTTAATATTTGAGATCTTGTCTCAGGATCCCAACTATCAACTGTGGGGGTTGGGGGCTTCCCAGCATATGGAGGTGGCCTTGTTAGTTGGACACTTACGTCCTCTGGTGATAGAAAAGTATTAGTAGCAGTCTCCTGTAGAGGTGGTTCTGTTGGTTGGACACTTACACCCTCTGGTGATAGAAAGGTGTTAGTAGTAGTCTCCTGTTGTAAATTTCCCCCTGATGGCTTTTACTGTTTTACACTTTCTTTCTCTGTCTGACTAGCTTGAGAGGCCTTCTCTTTTACATGATTTTTTTCCTCTGTCTGACTGGTTCGAGAGACCTTCTCTTTTACTTGAATTTTTTCCTCTGTCTGACTAACTTGAGAGACCTTCTCTTTTACTTGAATCAATATGTCTTCTCCTTCCTCTACCATTGTCTGAACTGAAGGCTTTTGACTAAACAAACAAGATACGAAAGTCCACAATGGCAATGTGCCAACTGGCAGAGTCCCTGGGCTTTTCTTTTCTATTCTTTTTAAATCTTCACCATGATGGTTCCATTGTGATATATTTAACAACTCCTCCTTAAAAAGCCATGGGCTACATTTTTGTATTGTATCAACGTATGCCCTGACTGCTCTTAATTTTACTGGGATGCCTCCTTCCTCTAACAATTTACTTAACACTTTTTCAGTTTGTTTTTTTTTCTAATTTCTGATGCCATATTTCTACTATAATACAACCCAACAAGATAACACCAAACAAAACAGAGATAGAATGAAATAAAAATGGAAAAACAAAATATCATTATAGCCTTTCTCTCTATCTGTTCCTCAGACACAAATAGTTTTTCCTCAGATGTGAGCGGTTTTTCTTCCGTCTCACTCGTCTCCAGGGACAGGCAATTTAAAGCAAATGTGAAGCAAAACAAAAGAGGAATCTTAAAATGGCTACCCATCCTCTTGTCCTGCCCTCAGGGGCAAGCAGTTTACCTTATCAGTTACCCTCAGTCGCTCCCCATGCGAGCCACCAAATGCTGCAGTCTGTCTGGGCACAATCAGGAGCCACTTTTCAAAAGAAAGCAACTTTATTTTTAGAACCACACACGCCAAGCAAAAGAGCCTCTCAGGAAAAACCCTCAGAGCCCCAACTGTCACCACCGGCTTCCCACAAGCCTTTCCCTCCCACACAAGCCTCTCTCCTCTTCCCACAATCCTCCTGCTCTTGAGGCCGATTGGCTGGGTCACGTGTGGAGTCAAAAAAGTCCCCCAATGAGCAGCTCTGTGATCTGAAAAGGCAGGGAAGCAGCCCAATGAGCATCACCGCAGAGGAGCCAATCAGCTAGATGTTGCTGGGGCCACTGTGAGCCAAATATCAGCTGGCAGTCTGAAAGGGTGGGGAAACAGCTCAATGAGCATCTCCAATGAGCATCACCGCAGAGGAGCCAATCAGCTAGATGTTGCTGGGGCCACTGTGAGCCAATCATCAGCCGGCAGCTGAAAGTTTGCAGGCAGCTGGAAGTTTGCTGGGCCCCTTAGGCTGCAGCTATGAACAGGAGTTGTATGCACCATTCACTGAAGGTAGTTTTCAGTACTAGGAAACAAATATGTATTTCAGGTGGATGAATATTTCTGACAATAATCTGGTGAAAAGTTGATTATAAATCCACATACTTGAACATGAATGAATTTAGGGAGTGCAAATAAGACATATATATTTCATATTTTGAAAAATCTGTAGAGTGTGTGTGTATACACACACACACACACACACACACAGATATTAAAATGCAGCAACATATATGCCAATCGAAATTCACCATGAAATACACATCATTCACAGATCCAAACATATTCAATTTACTTTACAGGGATTTATGTATAATGTTGTTCTACTAGGAGGCTCTCCCATAGTTTGAATTTCAGTTCCAACAGCGTTTACGAGGAGTGATCCCTTCTCAAAATTTGTATCTGCCAAGTCAGCCACCTCACAAGAATGTAGGTGTGATACCAGCTGGGATTTGATATGTGCATATAAAAATACATGTGCTGAATAGGCTACACACAAAGGGAGACAGGAATTCACATATTTGTTAACTTTAAAAACACATGGATATATAATTCAATTAAAAATAGACTGGATTTATAACACCTAACCTTTATCATGCAAAAGGCAAGTTCAAGAATACACCATTCCTCTTCTGAACTGCTTGTATTTCAATTCTGATTTGGTTACTTTTCTGCATCATATTAGAATTAGTAGTCAGAGTGTAGTAGGGTATACGTTAGTGTCAGGGATTCAGTATTTCAAATGGAAAATTGGAAAATGAATCCAATGTGTATGCAATATGTGTTACACAAATAACTTCCCACTCTAATTCAGAAAATGGCTTGACATAACCTTCGCCCAAAGAAAGACAAAATTAGAGGAGAAGAGTCAGAAAATCTGTAAATACATATATGGAATGGAAAATTCTCAGAAGTTTAAAACTTTTGAGGCTTTAGAGGAGCTTCCAAAACTTAGGGACAGGGTAAAACTCCACAAACATGGAACTCTACTGGCCTAAAGACTTCTGGAGATACTGACAATGAGGTTGGGCACTTGAAATATACATTGTTGTCAGGAGCTTTAGCTTCCTTTTTAGTGAGAACATCAAAGCTGAGTCTGCATCTATGTGACCTGGAGGACATGGTTTCCTATTTTTCAATGAACATGAGGCAGCAGTGTTGAATTTTCTCTTTGTAGCTAAACTGTGACCACTTAGGGCTAAGTGTCTCCCCATGTGGACTTGAAAGCCATTTGGTCATCCTCCAGTGTTCGTGTTATTTCTTGCTCCTGCACTGGGTGTTTTGTATTTGCTTCAAGGCATATAAGGAATTCAACTGAGACACAGTCCTGGAGGGTGTCCTGTAATATGTGGGGGGTCAGGGTCTGCAGGAGAATGCAACAACCAGGCTTCTATCCAACATTGCTTGCCCCCTTGATCATAGCAACCAGATTGTGAACATTGCCCTGAAAACTCTCTATGTAACAATATGCCTTTATATACAAGGGTGTGCTGGCTGCACCATGTCATTCACAAGCCATTTGGAGCCAGTGTAAGATCCACATGACCCCACCACAGATGTTTTATCACACACCTGCACACCACTGCTCTAGGCCTACTACTCAGAAAGCTCCAACTTACTGACATCTCAGTTCTACACCATTTTCATGAAACACAGTCAATAAAGGCACTGTCTGGTACCCTCATGATCAGCAACAGGACATCCTAAGGTTCTCCAGTGCCACCTGGTCATGGAAATTTCAAAAATGAAGTTTTTGAAATTTCATAAATGAAGTTGAAGGCACTGTGGGTTTCAATTCATTCAGGAACCATTAAATGATGAGGAAGCTCATTTCAATGAAAGCTCTGGAGAACTCTCAGAGACAAGGCTTCCCAAAGAGTAGGCAAAAGGTCACATTGTGGTCTACAATGTGAGGTCCATGTGTGTTTTTACTCTCAACTACGGCTGCCAATCTTTCAGAATAAAATCATGGCATATCTTGGATGAGATTCCCAGTGCTCTGTGGAAAGCCCCCCTGGGCGTAGATCTCAGTTTCCAAGGACGACTCTCATGGGTGGACTCCTAAAATCCAAACACAATACATGGCAATACTTCTCTGAGGTCAGTTACAGAACACAGTCTCTAAGGGGAATCACACCTGAGTTCAATCCTAGGTGGACCCAGTCATCTCTTCCAAACGCCAAACAAATGACCACAATTAAAACCAAAACACTCCCACATGGCCCTTATCTTCTTCCAATAGACACACATAATATCCATTGGCTGGGGGTTTTCATGAGGGGCGCTGTGCAAGACAGTGTCCAAAATAAACTTCCTTGCCCCTCATTTGCCTAAAGTCAGGGTGTCCTGGACACCCTTCCTGTTAACCATGAGTGATCAAATAGGACTGCTGTTAATACTGTTCCAATTCCCCAATTTGAGGCCTACTGGCTCTGGGGTTTAGATTATTTATGTGAATTGGAGTTATGAGAAAACCCACGCATCTCTGGGCTAGCCTCTGCAGGGCTTTGAAGAACTCATTTGACCGAAAGATCCCGATTCACAATTGATAAAGGTCAGGATCCTTAGAGAAAGGCGAGAGACTTCATCCACAATGACTGTTCTTTTGGCTATTTTGGTTTTGGATACAGAAGAGATTTTTCTTTAGATCCCTCAGGTGCTGAAAATCTAACCACAGCATCACAGAGGGCAAAGAGGCTTATTCAGACCCATCCCATTTCAAAGCAATTAAGCAAAGAGCCACAGGTGATGCCCATTCATTACAATTTGAAAACTGTTTGCTTCAGCCTTCACCAAGGGGTGGCCTGAGGCAAAGACCTTCCTGACATTCAGGGCAACAGAACAATAGGTAAGCAAAAGGCCCAAAGCAGGGTTTCCCACTGAGACTCTTCTGGTCACGCTGGTATCTGAGTTTTCTGAGATGCTCGCCATTTCCTTCAGCTATCCAGTACATGGCCATGTCACAGAGTTTGGTGGTGGTACATATCTTGAACACAAAACCATTTGCCCATTCTGGACAGTGCCCACAATTCAGGAAGAAAACAGAAACTTAAGGAGATAGGAGGTGTTGCCAATCGAAAAGTCAAACCGCAGTCCATTCACAAATTGGGCAGAATGAATGCTGGGAAGCTTTCTACTAGACAGGACACATCCATTGATACATTCTCTTTTCTAATGTCGACAACCACGGACACAGTGGGATACACAGACCTAGAAACACTCGCCTTGTCAAATGACTTACTAGAAATAGTCCACTTCAAACAAAACAAACTGCTTCTTCCTATCAATTCTCAGAACATGTGACAAAGCCACAAACACACACCCACACCCACAAAGGCAACTTCTTTACCCAAGAAGGTCTGTGAATATCCGGAGTGTCCTCTGACTGGTTGGCCATTATTTGTTCCCCCAAAATTGCCTGTCCTGTCTCAGATCTGGTCTCCTTGGCCAACACTGTGAAGTTGTCAGGAGCCAGGGGTGAACCACTACCTGCTTTTTCATGAAAGACCCCTCTTCAGAGCTTTCCTGGCATTTGGCCATCATCATATCAGTAGGTACCAAAAAAGACTTACTCTGTTCTTGGTAAATCCAAATAAGTTAGCCCACTGGGACTGTGACTGGGACTGTCTCTGGATGCCAGGCTTCTTGGATCCCAAGTTCAGAGAGCTCCATCACCAATAAATTAGTTAGTTCACTTCCTTCAGGAACTGAATTATGACACTACCTTGGCAACCACTTTGTTTTAACAGTAGCTTCGAAGGGTCTCATGTGATGGAGGCTGCCTCTACTTCCTGTGACAGTTTCACAAGTTAAAATGGTATATCAACCATAGGCACCTGGGAACAGCTCACCATACAAGCCTCGTTTGGTCCGTCTTCTCTACATAAAGAAGAAAGTGGCTGATTTAGACAAATCCCTTCATTCTGAGCAGGTTGTTTGCCATGGAAGATGACTTTTGCTCTCTCAGGTCCTAAATAGCTGCATACATCTTCTCCAGGGATCATTTCTGCATGGACCTTGAGGTTCTCTGCCGGTGGAAGATCCCCTCTATTTCTGTATTGTAAGACAAACTCTGTCCCTGCTCTTCTGTATAGTTAGATTGAGGGAAAAGTGTATGGTAAGGCTTAATAACAGGTTCGATTTGGCTTAGGAATCATTCTGATTGATGAATAATGGTATTGGGTACCTGTGATATTTACAAGAATATACAAGTGAAATATAAGTATGAAAACAGAAATCTAGGTAAGATATGAAGCCCAGAAGAGCATTAGGCTCTTGATTGGGATACTTAGCTTTGAATTTTGTTCTGCACAGATGTGTCAGATAAATCGATATACCATGGCATAGGACCTTGTACCTTGGATGATTGAATGTTGAAGAGAACATCCAGTCAAACAGGGATAGTCGGTATTATTAGAAAGATAGTTGGTAGGTTTAGGAAGAAGGGTGAGTATAGGATTGGCAGCAAAAGTTCTTCAGCAATTGGGTTTCAGATAGAGAGTGAATGTAAAAGTTAGTATATGTGAAGAGTCAGTCACAATGATGAACTGGGGAAAATATATAGGAAAGCAGATATGAATACAGACATTATGAAATCAGGCAAAGTATAAAGTCAGTGATAGGATTAGGCATTTTTAACAGGGTTGTTGTTGAATATATAATCTAAGGAAGAAACAAATATGTACTCAACAATAGGATTGACATTTGAGAGCATTAGGCAACCTGCACATAGATGTTTTTAGTAATCCATGCTCACTTTCCATTTAGGCTTTCGTACAATCAAAGTGTGACCTTTGCTTTTTTGTCGAGAATATTACTGTGATAAAATGTATATGGACATCAGGTGACATGAGTATTTCTTCCACCAATTCTGTGAGCAATATTTTGAAGACGTATAAATAAGTGTTGGGTGTAAAATTAGGTGTACCTGGAGTCTTTGGATATAGAGATAATGCATGAATAGACTATCCTGAGAATAAATAATATAACTGGTTCCAACTTTAAATAATTTTTTGAATTGATATCTGAAAATATACAGAAAATCTTATATTGCTATACAATCATTCATTCCATCCTGTTACATTCTAATGGTAATATGAGTGTTATGGTTTATCATGAAGAGTGTGTGAGTTTTGCTTCAAAAGTGATTGTGGAAGTCAAAAATAATGTGTTTGGCAAGAAGTCTCATGAAAAGACCAGTCAAGAGACCTGGAGGAATAAATGTGTTCTGAAGAAGGAATTGATTAAACATGAAAAAAAATTCTTATAAATTTGTGAAACTCTGGATGAAATATATATACTATGATATATATATATATATATATATATATATATATATATATTTGAATATATGTAGAATACATAGGTAAAATATATGTATGAAAACAGAAATCTAAGTAAGATTTGAAGCCCAGAAGGGCATTGGTTCCTTGATTGGGACTACTTAGCTTTGAATTACTTTCTGCAAAGTTGTCTCAGATAAATCCATATACAATGACATAGGACCTTGTACCTTGGATGATTGAATGTAGAAGCGAACATCCAGTCAAAAAGGGATAGTTGGTAGTGAAAGTTTAATAAAATAGGTACTTGTCACTTCCTGTGTTTCTGTATGCTTAATAAAACACTGTTGAAATCTTGAGAATTGTTTGCTAATCTTGTTCCCAGAATGTGCTGTCCCCATCTGCCAAACTGCAGATTGTACTCCCTCACCCAGTTAAGCGCTAACTGCCCACTGACCCTTACCCATCAATAAACTTCCCTCCCTGCCCTCTCCAAGAAAAGTATATAAGCTCTGCTGAAGCTGTTCTCAGGACTCTCTGCTCTATTCAAGTGAACTCTGAGCCCCAGCATGCTGGACCCCCAGTAAATCCTTTGCTGTTGCATGTTAAAGTCTCTTGGTTGTCCCTTCCTCTGACACTAGCCCGACCTTTACATATGGAGGTTCCACAGAGATCAAGCAGCGGTGGACGAGAGACCCCAATGGACCCCCCTCAGATAAGTAAGGCGCCTCTTTCTGGTTTCAGGTTTCATGTTAGGGTTTGGCAAAATGGCTGTCAATGAAGAGTGTGAGCTCTCTCTGATGGTGGCTGACAGTCGTGTTACAGAACCACAGGCCACGTCCCTGGAGGACGCCTGAGAGGACTCGGGAAATTGAGGAACAATAGTCTCCTTGACTCAGTGATATTTTGTTTCGGATTCAGTATTGCCAGTCCATCGGATTTTGCCGGCTACTCAGTCATGGTCTCAGTGTTGAATGTCCATTGCCTGTCTTTATTGTCTTGTCTTGCCTGTGTCATGTGTCTTGCTTTCACTGTTTGTGTATCTCTCATTATGGAACAGAGCACTTCAATGCCTCTGTCCCTGACCCTTGATCACTATACCAAAGTCCGTTTAAGGGCTCAGAATCTCTTTATTTCAGTAAAGCCCCGGATGTGGTAGACTCTCTGTACCTCAGAATGGCCCACCTTTGGAGTCGGATGGCCCCTAGAATGATCTTTCTACTTCCCACTAATTTATAATTCAGAGATATTGTCTTTCAGCCGTGGCCAGATAGTCATCTGGATCAACAGCCATATATTTTAATTCAGCAGGACCTCTGCAAATTTCCTCCTCAATGGGTCAAGCCTTTCCTTGCCCCTGCCCCCGCAATGACTCCTTCCCCCAGGAACTCACAAACACTCTGCTCCTCCTCCTCCTCCACACTCTGTTTTCCCTGTGTCACCAGATTTGAGTCTACTGGACTCTCCTCCCCCTCCTTATCCCCTGCCCTCATCCTCTAACCCCCAACACCCTCTAAGTGATACCCCTGCTGCTGACTGAGCCTCTCCTCCATTGAAGGAAGCTAAGCCTGCCCAGCGCCCTCCAGGTAATTCCCCTGCAGCACACACAGCACCTCCTCCCATGGAGGAAGCTGGCCCTGCTAAAGGAACTCGCTGGCGGTGAATGATTGAAAACCCTGGAACTCTTGGGATGCCTCCCCTTCGACCCTATGGACCAATGATTGACAATGGCCATTGGGGGAAAATTCAAGCCTACCAGTATTGGCCGTTCTTCTCTTCAGACCTATGTAACTTAAAAAATAGCAATCCCCCTTTTACCGAGGACCCCACCCGGCTCTCAAGTGTGGTTAAGTCATTGATGTTTTCACACCAGCCTACTTCGGATGACAGCCAACAACTGCTAGGGACTTTCTTCATGACAGAGGAAAAAAAGGGAATTCTCCAGGAAGCTAAAAAAAAATCCTTGGACCAGGTTTGCATCCGACACAACTTACCAACATAATCAAAGCCGGCTTTCCCTTGAACCGACCCAACTGGGACCCCAACACCTTTGAAGGTAGGGAGCATCTGTCCACTTATCGCCGGGCTCTAATAGTGGGTCTCCGAGCAGCCGCTAGTGACCAACTAATTTGGCCAAGGTAAGAGAGATTATCAGGGGCCTGACGAATCTCCCTCTATGTTTCTAGAGAGAATTATGGAGGCATATAGGAGCTATAATCCTTTTTATCGTCAGGCAGAGAATCAAAAGGCATCTGTCACGATGGCCTTAATGGGCAAACTGCCCTGGATATTAAAACAAAGTTACAAAGCTTAGATTGATTACAAGATATGACTTTGAGAGATTTAGTCAGAGAAGCTGAGAAGGTATACTATAAGAGAGAAACTGAGGAAGAGAAGGGAGCAAATGGAGGATAAAAGAAACAAAAGGCAGAGTAAGGCGTTGACTAAGGTCCAGGTCACAACAACAAATAGGCCAAAAATTAAGAAACAGGGAGACAAGAAGGTATACATTGGCCCACGACAGAGGCCACCCTTGGCCTCAGATCAATGTGCCTACTCAAACAAAAAGGACACTGGGCCAAAATTGACATAGAAAGCGACAGCCACGCCAGCCAGCCATTCTGACTCTGGAGGATGACTAAGAAAGTCGGGGCTCAGATCCCCTCCCCGAGCTCAGAGTAACTTTTGAAGTGGAGGGGACCCCAGTAAACTTTGAAGTGGATACAGGGGCAATATACTGAGCCCATAAGGCCACATTGGGCCCTCTATCAAATAAAAAATCTCTATTTCAAGGGGCTAATGGCAGTAAATATCGGGCTTGGACAACTAAGAGGACCATGGACCTGGGAAAAGGAAAAATCCATCACTCCTTCCTAGTAGTCCCAGAATGCCTGGCCCCATTGATCGGCGGAGATCTGCTCACCAAGCTCTGGGCCAAAATAAATTTTAACCCTGAAGGCCCTTAAGTGGAATTTCTAAATCTTTCAGTAAAAACTCCAAGAGCCACGGCTCTAACTATGTCAGTAGAAAATGTACATCAACTCACTCACCTTGGTTCAAAGAAACTGCAGGCATTCCTGAAGGATCAAGAACAGAGTTTTCCACTAACAGACTCACAGTGAAGAAAATAACTGAATGGGTAAGAAAAGCCTGTTGGGTTCATCAATTGGTAAATGCTTACCCTTCCAAGCTTCCTGTATGAAAGCACATACGAGGAACCAAACCAGGACAATACTGGGAAGTGGACATTACTGAAATAAAGCCAGCAAGGTATGGACTTAAATATCTCCTAGTCTTTGTAGATACATTTTCAGGATGCATTGAAGCCTTCCCCACAAAAAAAAAGAAAAAAAAAAAGAAAAGAAATAGCGCAAATTTTGGTCAAGAATATCCTAGAAGATATTTTTCCAAGATACAGCCTGCCTAAGTTAATAGGGTCTGATAATGGACCGGCGTTCATGGCCCAGGTAAGTCAGGGGTTAGCCAGGACCCTGGGGATTAATTGGAAGTTACATTGTGCTTATAGACCCCAGAGTTTAGGACAGGTAGAAAGAATGAACCAAACCATTAAACAGACCTTAACAAAATTAAGCTTAGAGACCGGAATAAAAGATTGTACTATGCTCCTGCCTTATGCACTGTTAAATGAAGAAAATACTCACTCTGATTTTAGTGTAACCTCACCCCCTATGAAATTCTCTATGGTGCCCCTCCTCCAGTAAGGGACCTAACACCAACTCTAAGACCTTACAATCCCTTCCACACCAGCTTGCTTGACAGACTTAAAGCTCTTGAAAGAATTCAGTGACACCTGTGAAAACAGCTGGCCACTGCCTACCAAACTGGGGACGAGGGGACTCCACATCGATATCAAGTAAGAGACTTTGTCTTCGTAAGACGACATCAGGTGACATCGCTGGAACCCCGCTGGAAAGGACCATTCCAGGTGCTACTTATAACACCTACAGTGGTAAAGGAAGATGGAATCACTTCCTGGATGCATGCCTCTCATCTCAAGCCTGCGCCCTGTCCAGACATTGACTGGAAACTGGAATTGGCTGGAAACTGGAAAAGACTGGTAACCCTTTCAAATTGCACATTCGCCGTGTGGATAAGGCTATAGACTCTCCCCTTGACCACCAGTATTTCTAACCCTCATCACCCCTTTCAGCAGCGATGGCTGATCACAAATCCTACTGGACAAGAAGTTTAATCAATCTTGCATACAGCCCCCTTAGGGACCTGGTGGCCATCTCTCCACCCAGACATTTGTCAGCTGGCTATATGTCTTTCCTATTCAGATATCCCTGAAGAAGAGGATCCCACTAAAATTCCATTAAATCCCTTCCGTATCATATATAATGGAAACAAACATTATGGATGTAGGGACACGTGAGCCAGATGCAGGTCGGCTAGCCTAGATTACTATGTTTGCCCGGTGAACTATCAAAGCCACAAACAGCCATGGCTGTGTGTGGGAAAAGCCGACTTCTTCTGTAATCAAGGGGATGTGAGCATACAGGGGCTGCATGATGGAACCCAAACTCCTAATCAAATTCAGTACACAGCATTGGCCATATTACCAATAAGATAACCTAAATCGATGGCACCCAGAGGGGTCTCTAGATCCTCAAATTCTGTGGAACCTTTTTAACTTTGGGAAGGGCTCAAAGGCGTGAAAAGAGATTCCCCTATGTGGAGGCCTTTTCCGTCCTTCGCTCACATCCTGAACTATGCTTCTCCAATAGATCCTCACCCTCAGCCTTCTGCTCTAGTCTCTCTGCTGTCACTCCCACCTCAACAACCTGATTTCTCCCATCCCGTTACTAGATCAACAACCCAAACATCCGCTGGTTCTCAGACCATTGCCCCCTTGCTGAGGTAGCAGGTACTTAGTTACCACTCTACCCACTCACTCCTCTCTTCTCCTGTCAGCACCCATACGGGGTTTCACCAGGTCCTTTTACCAGCTAACCTAAAGCTCAAAATAGCTGAGAAGACCCCTATCCAAGATGTAATAAAAATGGTCTTTAAAGTTGCTTTGTCATCACTGAAAACAGGTTACTAAGAATTTAAAGTCCCTCACAGGCTTTTTGGATACACACTCCCATCTTCCCCTCTTTTCTACATGTTCTACTGCTCAAGTTTTTGTTGCTAGAAAATCCCAAACCCCTTTCCCATTATTCTTTTACATCTCTCCGTACTCATTCTCAGATCCTCGGAACTGCTCTAAGTCCCGCCTTCCCTCTCTTTCCCCTCTGTTCCACACCCACAGAAAAGTCTTAACTGATCTTCTCCAGATGTCTTCACCATGGCTGACTTTAGGACGTTCAGCAAAAGAGTCCCTATAAAAGAGTTCAGTGTAGACAAACTTCCTGTTTTCATGTGGCCCTGTTCTACTTGGCCACTGGCTAAAACAATCAGTACTTGTAAGCTAGACACCCCCTTACTAGTTTTTCACAAAATATGTGAACAAGGCCTCTGACTTTGAGCTGGGGCTTCAAAGAGATGGCTACATTTCTATGATAAAGAAGTTACCAACTGGCTCCATGGTAACAGCTGGCAAGCGGAAAAAAGAAAGGGATGAAATATCTCTCCCCCTCCCAGGTGTCCTTGAAAAGTTAATTTGCTCAGAACAGAGGAAAAAAACATAAAAAAAACTGCTTTTTGTGAATTTCTGCTGACTGTGAACTTCTGAGCACATTCCCTTACATGTTGGGTACAAAATTCTGAAACTTCGTAAACTTGGGGTTCATGGGATTAATTGATTACAACAGAAGCAATGCCCTCTGAATCCGTTTGCAACCAAATAGGACTGTTTCCCTAGCTTTGGTGCTATCTTAGGTGCCTTGTCTTGACTGTTCCTACAAGAGTATAATTCTATATACTTAAACATTTTTATGTTTTCATTAAATGGTCAACAGTGGTGATTAAATGTGTAATGGTGCAGAGGTTACCCAGAGTGCTCTATCATGATGCAGGTTCATTTGAAGATCAAACAGGGGGGCATACAACCCGGTTCCACAGGGAACATATATCCCTCACTTCAGCCATCCTATTAGGAATACGAGTTGCTGCAGGGGAGGTCACAGGAACCACTGCCTTGGTCCATGGTACACAGCAAAATACCCAATTAGAAGCAGCAATAGACCAAAACTTAAAGATATTAGAAACCTCCATCACAGCTTTGTGGGAATCTTTAACCTCTCTCTCTGATGTTGTTTCATACAACAATCGAGGGTTGGACCTCCTCTTCATGAGAGAATGGTGCCTTTGTGCTGCATTGAGGGAAGAATGTTATTTTTATGGCAACAATACTGGAGTTGTAAAAAATTTATGAGTAAAATAAAAGGATGCCTTGAAGAGTGTCAACGAAAGAGAGAGGCCCAAAAAGGGTGGTTTGAGTCTTGGTTCACACAGTCCCCCTGGTTAACTATACGTTTATCAACCTTGGCCAGTCCAATAATAATACTCACATTCTTGCTAACTATAAAACCCTGTTTGCTCAACCATGTATTTTCATTTCTCCAACCTCAAATTAGACAAGTTAAACTTATGGTAATACCCCACTAGCAGACATAGAATGTGACACCACTCCAATGATCACTTTTATGATTAAAAGTAGCCAGAAGAAGACGTGGGGAATGAAAGGTTAATAAAATGGTACTTGTCACTTCCTCTTTTTCTGTATGCTTAACAAAACACTGTTGAAATCTTGAGAACTGTTTGCTAATCTTGTTCCCAGAATGTGCTGTCTCCAACTTCCAAAATATATAATGTACTCCCTCTCCCGGTTGCATGCAAACTGCCCACTCGCCCTGACCCATCAATAAACTTCCCTCCCTGCCCTCTACAAGGAAAACACATAAGCTCTGCTTAAGATGTCCTCAGGGCTCTCTGCTTGATTCAAGGGAGCTCTGAGCCCCAGCATGCTGGACCCCCAATAAACCGTTTGCTGTTCCATGAGACAGTCTCTTGGTGGTCTCTTCCTCTGACGCTCACCTGAACATTACTTGGATGATTGAATGTACAAGAGAACATCCAGTCAAAAAGGGATAGTCGGTAGGATTAGGAAGATAGTTGGTATGTTTAGGAAGGAGAGTGAGTATAGGATTTGGAACAAAAGTTTTTTAGCAATAGGGTTTTGGTTAGAGAGTGAATGTAAATGTGAGCACATATGAACCATCACAATGATGAACTGGGGAAAATATGTAGGAAAGCAGATATCAATAGAGACATTATGAAATCAGGCAAAGTATAAAGTGTGTGATAGAATTAGGCATTTTCAACAGGGTTGATTTTGGATATATTATCTTAGGAAGAAACGAATATATTGTCACAAATAGGATTGACTTTTGAGAGCATTAGGCAACCTGGACATGGATGTTTTTAGTAATCCATGTTAACTTTACATTTAGGCTTTGGTAGAAACATAAGTGTGACCTTTTCTTTTTGTGTCCAGAATATTACTGGGTTAAATTGTATATGTAGATCAGGTGACATGAATATTTCTTCCACCATTTCTGGGAGCCATAATTTGAATACGTATAAATTAGTATTGAGTTTACAATGAGGTGTACCCTGTGTCTATGAATATAGAGACAATGCATAAATAGACTATACTGTGAATAAATAATATAACTGGTTCCACTTTAAATAATGGATTGATTTGATATCTGAAAATATATAAGAAATCTTATATTGATATACAATCATTCATTCCATCCAGTTATATATCTAATGGTAATATTAGGGTTATGGTTTATCATGAACGGTGTGTGAGTTTTGCTTCAAAAGGGATTATGGAAATCGAAAATAATGGGTTTGGTAAGAAGTCTCATGAAAAGACCAGTCAAGAAACATGGAGGAATACATGTGTTCTGAAACAGAAAATTATTGAAAGTGAAACACATACCCATAATTTTGCTAACTTGTGGATGAAATATATACTCTATTATGTGCATTACCTGAAGAAATAGTAATGTACCAGTGGCGAATAAGAATGAACATGAAAATACACATCATGTCCCATATGAATCTACTTGTATTAATGAGAAACTGGGTCAATTATTGTAGAAATATTAGGATATGTATGCACCATTCACTGAAGTTAGTTTTCATTACTAGGAAGCAAATATGTATTTCAGGTGGATGAATATTTCAGAGAATAACCTTTTGAAATGTTGACTATAAATCCACATACATGAATATGAAAACATTTAGGGAGTGTATAATAAGGCATATATATTTTATATTTTAAAAAAATCTGGAGTGTGTATATATACACACAGAGAGAGAGAGAGACATTAAAAAGTAGCAATATATATGCCAATCGAAATTCACCGTGATATATATATCTTACACAGATAGAAAAATATTCAATTTACTGAACATGGATTTATGTATAATATTGTTCAACTAGGAGGCTCACACATAGGATGAATTTTCAAATCCCATAGCGTTTAGGTGGAGTGATCACTTCTCATCATTTGTATCTGTCAAGTCAGACACCTCACAAGAACGTATGTGTGATACCAGGTAGTATTCTATATGTGCATATAAAAATAGATGTGCTCAATAGGTTACATAAAATGGGAGAGAGGAATTCACATATTTGTTAAATTTAAAAATACATGGAGAACTATTTCAATTTAAATCGACTAGATTTATAGCACCTACATTTTGTCATGCAAAAGCCATGTCCAACTATACACCATGCCTCCTCAGAACTGCTTGTATTTATAATCTGTTTGGGTTATTTTTCTCCATCTTATTAGGATTAGTAGTCAGAGACAAGTAGGGTATGGGTTAGTGTCACGGATTCAGTATTTCAAATGGAAAATAGGAAAATAAATCCAATGTGTATGCAAATATGTGCCACAAAAAATATTCCCACTCTCATCCAGAAAAATGCCTTGAAATTATCTTCACCCCAGGTAAAACACATTTAGAAAAGAAGAGTTAGAAAATCTGTGAATACATATGTGGAATGGAAAATGCTCAGGAGTTCACAACCTTGGAGGTGGTAGAGGAGTTTCCAAAAGTAAGGGACAGTGTAAACACTCCACAATCATGGAGCTATGCTGGCCTAAAGACTTCTTGAGAAACTGCCTCTGAGTTTGGGCATTTGAAATATATGTTGTTGTCAGGAGCTTTAGCTTCCTTTGAAGTGAGACCATCAAACCTGGGTCAGTATCCATGTGACCTGGAGGACATGGTTTCTTATTTTCCGATGAACATGAGGCAGCAGTGCTGAAGTCTCTTTGTAGGTAAACTGTGGCCTCTTCGGGCAAAGTGACACCCCGTGTGGACTTTGAAGCCATTTGGTCATCCTCCACTTTTCGTGGTGTTTTTTTGCTGCTGCACTGGGAGTTTGGTATTTGATTCATGACATACAAGGAGTTCAACTGGGACACAGTGCATGAGGGAGTCTTGTAACGTGTGGTGGGTCAGGCTCTGCAGGAGAATGCACCAACTGGGCTTCTATTCCACATTGCTTGCCACCTTGACCATAGCAACCTAATTCTGAACATTGCCCTGAAAACTCTGCATATAACAAGATGCCTTTTCATATAATGGTCTCCTGGCTGCATCAAGTCAGTCACAAGCCATTTGGACGCCAATGGCAGATCCACATGGCCACATCACAGATGTATTATCACACACCTGCCTACCACTGCTCTAGGCCCACTACTCAGCAGGCTCCAACTTACTGGCATCTCTGTTCTACACCATTTTCATGAAACCCAGTCAATCAAGGCACTGTCTGTTACACTCATGATCAGCAACAGGACATCCAATGGTTCTCCAGTGCCATCTGGTCATTGGGAATTTCAAAAATTTCATGGTGTTTTTCTTTCCATTTTTCAAGAATGAAGTTGGAGGCACTTTGGGGTTTCCATTCATCCAGGAACCATTACATGGGGAGGAAGCTCATTTCAATGAAAGCTCTGAGGAACTCTAACAGGCAAGGCTTCCCAAACACTGGCCAAAAGGTCACATGAAGCCAGGCCCATTGAGGTCTACAACGTGAGGTCCATGTGTCTTTTGACTCTAACTATGGCTGCCAAGTTTTTCAGAATAAAATCATGTGATATCCTTGCTGAGATTTTCAGCTCTCTGTGGAAAGCCATCCTGGGCCTAGATCTCAGGTTTCAAGGGCAACTCTCATGTGTGGCCTCCTACAATGCCAACACAATTAATGGCAATACTTCTCTGAGGTCAGTTCCAGAACTCAGTCTCCAAGGAGAATCACACCAGAGTTCAAGCCCATGTGGACCCTGTCATCTCTTCCAACCGCCACACAAATGACCACAATTAAAACCAAAACATTCCCACATGGCCCTCATCTTCATCCATATAGGCACTCATCATAAACTCTGGCTGGAGGTTTCCATGAGGGATGCAGCCCAAGACAGTGTCCAAAATATCCACCATTGCCCCTCATTTGTCTAAATTTAGGGTGGTCTGGAAACCCTTTCTGTGAACCAAGAGTGATCAAATAGGCGTGCCGTTAATACTGCTCTGCTTCTCCAATTTGAGGCCTACTGACTGTCAGGTATAGATTGCTTATGTGATTTGGCATCATGAGAGAAACCAAGCACTTATGCAGGACTTTGAATAACTCATTTGACCTATAGGAATCCTATTCTCACTTGATGGACGTCAGGAACCTAACAGAGGAAGGCAAGAGACTTCATCCACAATGACTGATCCTTTTGCCATTTTGGTTTTGGATGCACACATGGGATCTTCTTTAGATTTATCAGGAGCTGAGAATCTTAGCCACAGCCTCAACCAGGGCCTAGTGTCTGATTAAGACACATCCGTTTCCAAAGAAATTAAGCAATGAGCCACAGGTGATGCCCATTCATTTCCATTTGAAAACTGTTTCTTCAGGCTTCAAAAAGGGGTGGCCTGAAACAAAGACCTTCCTGACATTCAAGGCAACAGAACCATAGGTAAGCAAATGGCCCAAAGCAGGGTTTCTCCAATGAGACTTTACTGGTCACACTAATATCTGAGATGTTCCCATTCCCTTCAGCTATCAAGAACATGGCCATGTCACAGAGCATGGAGGTTATACATATCTTGGACAATAAATCATGAGCTCATTCTGGAGAGTGGCCAGAATTCAGGAAGAAAACCGGAACTTAGGAAGTTAGTAGTTGTTTCCTATCCATAAGACAAGCCACAGTCTATTCATCACTTATGAACGATGAATGCTGGGAAGCTTTCTACTAGACAGGACACCTCCATTGATGCATTCTCTTTTCTAATGTCTAAAACCACGGACACAGTGGATACACAGACATAGAAACACTCGCCTTGTCAAAAGAGTTACTATCAACAGTAGACTCCAAAGCAAATGAACCACCTTTATTACCTATTCGCAGAATATGAGACAAAACCACAAACTCACACCCACACACATAAAGTCACCTCATTCCCAAAAGTGGATCTGTGACTATCTGGAGTGTCCTCTGACTGGTGGGCCATACTATGTTCCTCTCGAAATGGCCTTTTCTCTCTCAGATTTTGTCTCCTTGGCCAACTCTGTGATGCTTTGAGGAGCCTGCAGTTAGCCACTACCTGCTATCTCAGGAAAGGCCTCTCTTCAGAGCTCAATTGGCATTTGGCCATCCTCAAATCAGTAGGTACCAAGAAGGTCTGAATCTGTACTTGGTAAATACAAACAAGTGAGCCCACTGGGACTGGGACTGGGACTGGCTCTCGGTGCCTGGCTTCTTGCATCACAATTTCAGAGAGTTTCATCACCAAGGAAGTTAGCTAGGACACTTCCTTCAGGAACTGAATGAGGTCACTGCCTTGGCAACAACTTTGTCCTAACCGTTGCTTCCAAGGGTTCCATGAGATGGAGGCTGCTCCTACTTTGTGTGACAATTTGACTTGTTACAATGGTATATCAAAATAGGCACCTGGGAACAGCTCTCCACGCAGGCCTGCTTAGGTCCATCTTCTCTACATTAAGAAGAGAAAGGCTGATGCATACACATCCCTTCGTCCTGTTCAGGTTGTTTTCCATGAAGATGGATTTTGCTCTCTCAGATCCTTCACAGCTGCCTACATCTTCTCCAGGGATCATTTCTGCATCGAACTTTGAGGTTCTCAGCAGTTGGAAGATACCCTACATTCCTGTATTGTAAGGCGAACTCTGTCCCTGCTCTTTTGTAATTTTAGATTGAAGCAACAGTGTATGGTTAGGGTTAATAACAGGTTCGATTTGGGCAAGGAATCATTATGCGGGATGAATAATGGTATTGGGAACCTGCAATATTTATAGGAATATAGAGATGAAATATAAGTATGAAAACAGAAATCTAGGTAAGATTTGAAGCTCAGAAATGCATTGGGCAACTGATTGCGATACGTAGCTTTGAATTACGTTCTAGATACATGTTTCAGAAAAATCTTTATACAATGGCATAGGATCTTGTACCTTGGATGATTGAATGTAGTAGAGAACATCTACTCAAAAAGGGATAGTCGATAGGATCAGGAACATAGTCAGTATGTTTCGGAAGAAGAGTGAGTATAGGATTTGGACCAAAGTTCATAAGCAATAGGGTTTCGGTTAGAGAGTGAATGTCAATGTCAGCACATGTGAAGGGTCAGTCACAATGTTGAACTGGAGAAAATATGTAGGAAAGTAGATATCAATAGAGACATTAGGAAATCAGGCAAAGTACAAAATGAGTGAAAAAATTAGACATTTTCAATGGTATTGAGGTTGAATATATAATCTTAGGAAGAAACAAATATGTAGTCACCAACAGGATGATCATTTGAGAGCATTAGGCAACCTGGACATGGATGTTTTTAGTAATCCATGTTCAGTTTCCGTTTAGGCTTTGTTACAGTCATACGTGTGACTTTTGCATTTTGTGTCCAGAATACTACTGTGATAACATGCATATGTAGATCAGGTGACATGAGTATTTCTTCCACCATTTCTGGGAGCAATATTTTGAAGATGTATAAATTAGTATTGGGGGTACAAAGAGGTGTAACCTGTGTCTATGAATATAGAGATAATGCATGAATAGACCATACTGTGAATAGATAATATAACTGGTTCCACTTTACAAAATGTATTGAATTGATATCTGAAAATATATAAGAAATCTTATATTAATATAAAATCATTCATTCCAACCAGTTATACATCTAATAGTGATATTATAGTTATGATTTATCATGCAGTGTGTGTCCGTTTTGCTTCAAAAGTGATAAAGGAATTCGAAAATAATGTGTTTGGAAAGAAATCTCATGAAAAGATCAGTCAAGAAACATGGAGGAATCCATGTGTTCTAAAGCAGGAAGTGATTGAAAGTGAAACAAATGCCTATAAATTTGCTAACCTGTGGAGGAAATATATATCCTATGATGTGCATAAACTGAAGAAATTGTAATGTCCCAGTGTTGAATAAAAATGAACATCGATAAACACATCATGTCCCATAGGCATCTATTTGCATTGATGATAAACTGTGTCAGTTACTATAGAAATATTAGGATTTGTATGCACCATTCACTGAAGTTAGTTTTCAGTACTAGGAAGCAAATATGTATTTCAGGTGGATGAAATTTTTTGAGAATAATCTTGTGAAAAGTTGATTATAAATCCACATTCATGAACATGAATAAAATTAGGGAGTGTATATAAGACACATATATTTCATATTTTGAAAAATAGAAGGAGAGAGTGTATATATATATATATATATATATATATATATATATATATATATATAATATATATACACACACAGACACACACACATACACACCCAGAGACATTAAAAATAGCAATATATGCCAATCAAAATTCACCATGAAATATATATCATCCACAGATCCAAAAATATTCATTGTACTGAACATGGATTTGTGTATAATTTTGTTCAACTAGGAAGCTCACCCATAGGTTGAATTTTCAGTTCCAACGACATTTAGAAGGAGTGATCTTTTCTCTCAATTTGTATCTGCCAAGTTAGCCACCTCACAAGAATGTACGTGTAGTACCAGGTAGGATTCTCTATGTGTATATAAAAATATATTTGCTGAGTGGGCTACAGAGAAAGAGAGACAAGAATTCACATATTTGTTATCTTTAAAACCACATGGACAACTATTGCAACAAAAAATTGTCTAGATTTATAACCCCTAACCTTTAAAATGCAAAAGGCAAGTCCAACTATACACCATGCCTCCTCTGAACTGCTTGTATTTCTATTATGTTTGGGTTATTTTTCTGCCTCATATTAGGATTAGTAGTCAGAGACTAGTAGGGTGTGGTTTAGTGTCAGAGATAAAGTATTTGAAATGGAAAATTGGAAAATGAATCCAATATGTATGCAAATATGTCCTACACAAAAGTCTTCCCACTCTCATCCAGATAAATCCTTTGACATTACCTTCACCCCATGTAAGATGCAATTCGAAGAGAAGAGTTAGAAAATCTGTGAATACATATCTGGAATGGAAAATGCACAGGAGTTCACAACCTTGGAGGTGGTAGAGGAGTTTCCAAAAGTAAGTGACTGTGTAAACACTCCACAAACATGGAACTCTGCTGGCCAATAGCCTTCTTGTAAAACTGCCTCTGAGTTTGAACACTTGAAATATATCTTGTTGTCTGGAGCTTTAGCTTCATTTCTGGTGAGACCATCAAACCTGGATCTGCATCTATGTGACCTGGAGGACATCGTTTCTTATTTTCCATTGAACATGTGGTACCAGTGTTGATTTCTCTCTTTGTTGGTAAACTGTGGCCACTGGAAGCTTATTGTCTCCCTGAGTGGACTGTGAAGCCATTTGGTCATCCTGCCCTTTTTGTGGTGTTTCTTTCTTTTTTTTTAATTTTATTTTTTTTTGGTTGTTCAAAACCCTACAAAGCTCTTGACATATCATATTTCATACATTAGCATACATTAGCTTCAAGTGAGTTATGAACTCCCTTTTTTGCCCCAAGTACAGATTGCAGAATCACATGGGTTACACATCCACATTTTTACATAATACCATAATAGTAACTGTTGTATTCTGCTACCTTTCCTATCCTCTACTATCCCCCCTCCCCTCCCCTCCCATCTTCTCTCTCTACCCCTTCTACTGTAATTCATTTCTCACCTTGTTTATTTTCCCATTCCACTTACAACCTCTTATATGTAATTTAGTATAACAATGAGGGTCTCCCTCCGTTTCCATGCAATTCCCCTTTTCTCTCCCTTTCCCTCCCACCTCATGTCTCTGTTTAATGTTAATCTTTTCTTCCTGCTCTTCCTCCCTGCTTTATTCTTAGTTGCTCTCATTATATCAAAGATGACATTTGGTATTTGTTTTTTAGGGATTGGCTAGCTTCACTAAGCATAATCTGCTCTAGTGCCATCCATTTTCCTGCGAATTCCAAGATTTTGTCATTTTTTAGTGCTGCGTAATACTCCATGGTGTATAGATGCCACATTTTTTTAATCCATTCATCCATTGAAGGGCATCTGGGTTGGTTCCACAATCTAGCTATTGTAAATTGTGCTGCTATGAACATCGATGTGGCAGTATCCCTGTAATACGCTCTTTTAAGGTCTTCAGGGAATAGTCCGAGAAGGGCAATAGCTGGGTCAAATGGTGGTTCCATTCCCAGCTTTCCCAGGAATCTCCATACTGCTTTCCAAATTGGCCGCACCAATTTGCAGCCCCACCAGCAATGTACAAGAGAACCCTTTTCTCACTCCAGTAAGATTGGCAGCCATTATGAAATCAAACAACAACAAGTGCTGGCGAGGTTGTGGTGTTTCTTGATGCTGCAATGGGAGGTTGGTATTTGCTTCATGAAATACAAGGAGTTCAACTAGGATATAGGGCTGGAGGGAGTTCTGTCACGTGTGTTGGGTCAGGTTGTGCAGGAGAATTCACCAACCAGGGTTCTATCCCACATAACTTGCCCCCTTGACCATAGCAATTTGATTGTGAACATTGCCCTGAAACCTCTCCATATAACAAGATGCCTTTTCATATAATGGTCTGCTGGCTGTACCAAGTCAGTCACAAGCTATTTGGAAGCCAATGGCAGATTCACATGGCGACACCACAGTTGTATTATCACACACCTGCCCACCACTGCTCTAGGCCCACTACTCAGCAGGCTCCAACTTACTGGCATCTCTGTTCTGCACCATTTTCATGAAACCCAGTCAATCAAGGCACTGTCTGTAACACAACAATCAAGCCACTGTCTGCAACAGAACATCCAATGGTTCTCCAGTGCCACTTGGTCATTGGGAATTTCAAAAATATCATGGTATTTATCTATCCATTTTTCAAGAATGAAGTTGGAGGCACTTTGGGGTTTCCATTCTTCAAGGAACCATTACATGGGGAGGAAGCTCATTTCAATGAAAGCTCTGAGGAACTCTAACAGGCAAGGCTTCCCAAACACTTGCCAAAAGGTCACATGAAGCAAGGCCTATGGAGGTCTACAACGGGAGGTCCATGTGTCTTTTGACTCTTAACTATGGCTACCAAGTTTTTCAGAATAAAATTATGCGATATCCTTGCTGAGATTTTCAGTTCTCTGAGGAAAGCCATCCTGGGCCTAGATCTCAGGTTTCAAAGGCAACTCTCATGTGTGGCCTCCTACAATGCCAAAACAATTAATGGCAATACTTCTCTGAGGTCAGTTCCAGAACTCAGTCTCTAAGAGGAATCACACCTGAGTTCAAGACAATGTGGAACCTGTCAACTCTTCCAACAGCCACACAAATGACCACAATTAAAACCAAAACATTCCCACATGGCCCTCATCTTCAGCCGTATAGACACTCATCATAAACTCTAGCTGGAGGTTTCCATGAGGGGCACTGCCAAAGACAATGTCCAAAATATGCACCCTTGCCCCCCATGTGTCTAAATTCAGTGTGGCCTGGACACCCTTCCTTTGAACCAGGAGTGATCAAATAGGCCTGCTGTTAATGCTGCTCTGCTTCTCCAATTTGAGGCCTACTGACAGTCAGGTATAGATTCATTATGTTATTTGGCATCATGAGAGAACCCAAGTACTTCTGCAGGATTTGAATAACTCATTTGACCCATAGGAATCCTATTCTCACTTGATGGATTTCCGGAACCTATCAGAGGAAGGCAAGAGACTTCATCTACAATGACTGATCTTTTTGCCATTTTGGTTTTGGATGCACACATGGGATCTTCTTTACATCTATCAGGAGCTGAGAATCTTAGCCACAGCCTCAAACAGGGCCTAGTGTCTGATTAAGACACCATCCTTTTCAAAGCAATTAAGCAAAGAGCCACAGGAGATGCCCATTCATTTTCATTTGAAAACTGTTTCTTCAGGCTTCACAAAAGGGTGGCCTGAGGCAAAGACCTTCCTGACATTCAAGGCAATAGAACCATAGTTAAGCAAATGGACCAAAGCAGGGTTTCTCCACTGAGACTTTACTGCTCATACTGATGTCTGAGTTTTCCGAGATGTTCCCATTCCCTTCAGCTATCAAGAACATGGACATGTCACAGAGCTTGGAGGTGGTACATATCTTGCACAATAAATCATGAGCCTATTCTGGAGAGTGGCCAGAATTCAGGAAGAAAACAGGAACTTAGGATGTTAGTAGGTGTTTAAGATCCATAAGGCAAACAACAGTCCATTCATCAATTGAGCAGGATGAATGCTGGGAAGCTTTCTACTAGACAGGACACCTCCATTGATGCATTCTCTTTTCTAATGTCTAAAACCACGGACACAGTGGATACACAGACATAGAAAGTCGCCTTGTCAAAAGACTTACTAGAAACAGTCGACTCCAAACCAAACCAACCACCTTTCCTACCTATTCTCAGAACATGAGACAAAACCGCAAACTCACACCCACACACAAAGGCACCTCCTTCCCAAAAGTAGGTCTGTAACTATCCGGAATGTCTTCTGACTGGTGGGCCATACTATGTTCCCCACAAAATGGCCTCTCCTCTCTCAGATCTTGTCTCCTTGGTCAACTCTGTGATGCTTTGAGGAGCCAACCGTTAGCCACTACCTGCTATCTCAGGAAAAGCTTCTCTTCAGGGCTCTACTGACATTTGGCCATCCTCACATCAGTAGGTACCAAGAAGGTCTGATCTGTACTTGGTAAATCCAAACAAGTGAGCCCACTGGGACAGGGACTGGGACTGGCTCTCGGTGCCTGGCTTCTTGCATCAAAATTTCCGAATGTTCCATCACCAAGGAAGTTAGGTAGGTCACTTCCTTCAGGAACTGAAAGAGGTCACTGCCTTGGCAACAACTTTGCCCTAACCGTTGCTTCCAAGGGTTCCATTAGATAGAGGCTGCCCCTACTTCCTTTGAAAATTTGACTAGTTTCAATTGTATATCAAAATAGGCACCTGGGAACAGCTCTCCATGCAGGTCTGGTTAGGTCAATCTTCTCTACATTAAAAAGAGAGAGGCTGATGCATACACATCCCTTTTTCCTGTCTAGATTGTTTGCCATTGAAGATGGCTTTTGCTCTCACAGGTCCTTCATAGCTGCTGACATCTTCTCCAGGGATTATTTCTGCATCGAACTTTGAGGTTCTCAGCAGTTGGCAGATACCCTACATTCCTGTATTGTAAGGCGAACTCTGTCCCTGCTCTTTTGTAATTTTAGATTGAAGCAACAGTGTATGGTTAGGGTTAATAACAGGTTCGATTTGGGTAAGGAATCATTATGCGGGATGAATAATGGTATTGGGAACCTGCAATATTTATAGGAATATAGAGATAAAATATAAGTATGAAAACAGAAATCTAGGTAAGATTTGAAGCTCAGAAAAGCATTGGGCAACTGATTGCGATACGTAGCTTTGAATTACGTTCTAGATACATGTTTCAGAAAAATCGATATACAATGGCATAGGATCTTGTACCTTGGATGATTGAATGTAGTAGAAAACATCTACTCAAAAAGGGATAGTCGATAGGATCAGAAAGATAGTCAGTATGTTTCGGAAGAAGAGCGAGTATAGGATTTGGACCAAAGATCTTTAGCAATAGTGTTTCCGTTACAGAGTGAATGTCAATGTCAGCACATGTGAAGTGTCAGTCACAATGTTGAACTGCAGAAAATATGTAGGAAAGTAGATATCAATAGAGACATTAGGAAATCAGGCAAAAGTATCAAGTGAGTGAAAAAATTAAACATTTTCAACAGTTTTGAGGTTGAATATATAATCTTAGGAAGAAACAAATATGTAGCCAGCAATAGTATTGACATTTGAGAGCATTAGGCAACCTGGTCAGGGATGATTTTAGTAATCCATGTTCAGTTTACCTTTAGGCTTTGGTACAATCATACGTGTGGTTTTGCATTTTGTGTCCAGAATATTACAGTGATAACATGCATATGTAGATCAGGTGACATGAGTATTTCTTCCACCATTTCTGGGAGCAATATTTCAAATATGTATAGATTAGTATTGGGGGTACAACCAGGTGTACCCTGTGTCTATGAATATAGAGATAATGCATGAATAGACCATACTGTGAATAAATAATATAACTTGTTACACTTTAAACAATGTATTGAATTGATATCAGAAAATATATAAAAAATCTTTTATTGATATATAATCATTCATTCCAACCAGTAATACATCTAATGGTGATATTACAGTGATGGTTTATCATGAAGTGTGTGTCCGTTTTGCTTCTAAAGTGATAAAGGAAATCGAAAATAATGTGTTTGGATAGAAGTCTCATGAACAGACCAGTCAAGAAACATGGAGGAATACATGTGTTTTGAAGCAGGAAGTGATTGAAAGTGAAACAAATGCCTATATATTTGCTAACCTGTGGAGGAAATATATATCCTACGATGTGCATAAAATGAAGAAATTTTAATGTCCCATTGTTGAATAAAAATGAACATCAATATACACATCATGTCCTATAGGAATCTACTTGCTTTGATGATAAACTGTGTCAGTTACTGTAAAAATATTAGGGTTTGTAAGCACGATTCACTGAAGTTAGTTCTCAGGATGAGGAAACAAATATGTATTTCAGGTGGTTGAATGTTTCTGAGAATAATCTTATGAAAAGTTGATTTTATATCCACATACATGAATATGAATGAATTTAGATAGTGTCTAATAGACACATGTTTTTCATATTTTGAAAAATCTAGATATATATATATATATATATATATATATATATATATATATATATATATATCTCATGGAGAAATATTACAATGAAAATTTGACAAGATTTATAACACATACCCTTGATAAAGCAGAAGGAAATTCCAAGTATATACCATGCCTCCTATTAAAGGCCTGTATTTCTATTCTGTTAGTTTTCTTTTTATCCATCATATTAGCATTAGTAGTCAGAGTCTATTAGCGTATGTGTTAGTGTCGGGGATCAGTATTTCAAATGAAAATAGGAAAATAAATCTAATGTGTATGCAAATATGTGCTACACAAAAATCTTGCCACTCTCATCCAGAACAATTCCTTTACATTAACTTCACTCCAAGTAAGACACAATTAGTGGAGAGGAGTTCGAAAACCTGTGATTACATATGTGGAACTGAAAATGTTCAGGAGTTCACAACATTGGATGTGGTAGAGCAGTTTCCAAAAGTAAGGGAGAGGTTAAACACTCCACAAACTTGGAGCTCTGCTGGCCTTAAGACTTCTTGAGAAAATGCCTCTGAGGTTGGGAACATGAAATATATGAAGTTGTCAGGAGATTTAGCTTCCTGTTTGTGACACCATCAAATGTGGGTCTGCATCTATGTGACCTGGAGGAAATGGTTCCTTATTTTCTAATGAACATGAGGCAGCAGTTCTGAATTCTTTCTTGGTAAACTGTGGCCACTGGGAGTTAAGTGTCTCCCGTGTGGTCTGTGAAGCCATTTGGTCATCCTCCATTTTTGTGGTGTTTCTTACTGCTGCACTGGGAGTTTGGAATTGGCTTAATGAAATACAAGGAGTTCAACTGGGACACAATTCTGGAGGGAGCTCTGACACGTGTGATTGCTCAGGGTCTTCAGGAGAATGTTCGAAACATGGGTCTATCCCACATAGCTTTCCCCTTGACTATAGCACCCAGATTCTGAACATTGCCCTGAAACCTCTCAATAAAACAAGATGCCTTTACATATAAGGGTCTGTTGCCTGCACCATATCAGTCACAAGTATTTTGGAAGCCAAAGGGAGATCCACGTGGTCCCACCACAGATATTTATTCACAAATGTATAGTCCACTGCTCTAGCCCCAATACTCAGCAGGCTCCAACTTACTGACATCTCGGTTCTGTACCATTTTCATGACAACCAGTCAATCAAGGAACTGTCTGGTACACACATGATCAGCAACAGGACATCCGAAGTTTCTCCAGTGCCACCTGGTCATGGAAATTTCAAAAATTTCATGGTATTTGTATAGCCATTTTTCAAGGATGATGTTGGAGGCACTGTGGGTTTCAATTCATTCAGGAACCATTAAATGGTGAGTAAGCTCATTTCAATGAAAGCTCTGAAGAACTCTCGCAGGCAAGGCTTCCCAATGAGTGCCCAAAAGTTCACATGAAGCCAGGCTCATTGAGGTCTACAATATGAGATACATGTGTGTTTTGAGTCTCAACTATGACTTCCAAGTCTTTCAGTAAAAAAATCATGTGTTACCCTGGCTGAGATTCCCAGTGCTCGGTGGAAAGCCACCCTGGGCCTAGATCTCAGTTTCCAAGGGCTAATCTCATGTGTGGCCTAATATAATCCCAAAACAATTCATGGCAATACTTCTCTCAAGTCAGTTCCAGAACTCAGTCTCTAAGGAGTATCAGAGCAGAGTTCAAGCCCTGGTGGACCAAGTCATCTCTTCCAACCGCCACACAAATGACCACAATTAAAACCAAAACACTCCTACATGACCCTCATCTTCTTCCATAAAGACACTCATCATAACATATGGCTGGAGGTTTCCATGAGGGGCACAGCCCAAGACAGTGTCCAAAATAAGCTCCCTTGCCCCTCATTTGCCTAAAGTCAGGGTGGCTTGGACACCCATCTTGTGAACCAGGAGTGATCTTTAAGGGTAAAAGAAATTGAAATTAAAGTGTAAAAGTTAAAGTGTAAAAGACCGGGTTTGTAAAGTTTCTAAGATTCAAGGCCTGATTTAAAATGTAAAGGACCAGGTATTGTTAAGTCCCTATGCTACATGAAAAATCTGAAATTCCTGTTACTTGTAGGACAATTTCTGGACTGCCCAGTAAATATTCCCCCTGATCGCCTGGTTGTTTAATAACCTAGGACCCTGTGTGGCTTGGCACATATGCATCGCAGGGCCTAATCTAATCAATTTGAATCTGTACCCCGCTGTAGAACTGACCTATCCCTCCTGCCTGACATGTTCCCACCAATGAATGAACTAATCATGTTTAGGATTTGTTGTTTGATTTTCCCGCAGTGTATGATGATTTTTTAAAAGATACTGTGATATATGTAAAGTCTCGCCCTCCCCAAAAAGTGTACTTAAGCACTGCTCAACCTCAGCTCGGAGATCTGGGCTGCTCTCCCTTCTTGAGTGACCACGGAGCCCTAGCATACTGGATTGGATCCTCAATAAATGTCTTTTGCTGTTGCATGAGCCGTGGTCTCATACATGAACATGAATGAATTTAAGGAGTGTATAATAAGACACATATATTTCATATTTTGAATAATCTATAGAGTGCAGATTTTTCACAAAACACATACAGAGATATTAAAAAGTAGCAATATATATGCCAATCAAAATTCATCATGAAATACATATCATACACAGATCCAAAAATATTTATTTTACTTAACATGGATTTATGTGTAATGTTGTTCAACTAGGAAGCTCACGCATAGGTTGAATTTTCAGTTCCTACAGCGTTTAGGAGGAGTGATTTCTTCTCACAATTTGTATCTGCCAAGTAGGCCACCTCACAATAATGTACGTGTGGTACCAGGTAGGATTCTATTTGTGCATATAAAAATACATGTGCTGAATAGGCAACAGAGAAAGGGAGACAGGAATTCACATATTTGATACCTTTCAAAACACATGGAGAACTATATCAATTAAAAATTAACCAGATTTTTAACAACTACCCTTTATCATGCAAAAGGCAAGTCCAACTATACACCATGCCTCTTCTGAACTGCTTGTATTTCTATTGTGTTTGGGTTATTTTTCTCCATCATATTAGCATTAGTAGTCAGAGTCTAGTAGGGTATCCGTTAGTGTCATGGATTCAGTAATTCAAATGGAAATAAAGGAAAATGAATCCATTGTGTATGCAAATATGCGCTACAAAAAAACTTTCCACTCTCATTCAGAGCAATGCCTTGACATTACCTTCACCCAAGTAAGACACAATTAGAGGACAAGAGTTAGAAAATCTGTGAATACATATCTGGAATGGAAAATGCTCAGGAGTTCACAAGCTTGGGCACTTTAGAGGAGTTTTCAAACTTAAGGGACAGGATAAACAGTCCAAATTCATGGAACTCTGCTGGCCTAAAGACTTCTTGAGAAACTGCCTCTGAGGTTGGGCACTTGAAATATATGTTGTTTTCAGGAGCTTTAGCTTCCTTTGTAGTGATACCATCAAAGATGGGTCTTCATTTATCTGACCTGGAGGACATGGTTTCTTATTTTCCAAAAGAACATGAGGCAGCAGTGCTCAATTCTTCCTTTGAAGGTAAACTGTGGCCACGGAGGGGTAAGTGTCTCCCCGTCTTGACTGTGAAGCCAATTGGCCATCCTACAATTTTCGTGGTGTTTCTTGCTGCTGCACTGGGCTTTTGGTTTTTCCTTCATGAAATACAAGGAGTTCAACTGGGACACAGTGCTGGAGCGAGTTCTGTCACGTGTGGAGGGTCAGGGTCTACAGGAGAATTCACCAACCAGACTTCTATCCCACATAACTTGAAACATTATCCATAGCAAACTGATTCTGAACATTGTCCTGAAACCTTTACATATAACAAGATGCCTTTACAGATAAGGGTCGGCTAGCTGTACCATGTAAGCAACAAGCCATTTGGAAGTCAATGGCAGACCCAAATGGCCCCACCACAGATGTTTTATCATACACCTGCACACCACAGCCCTGGGCCCACTTCTCAGCACTCTCCAACTTACTGGCATCTCTGTTCTGCACAATTTTCATGAAATCGAGTCAGTCAAGGCACTGTCTGGTACACTCATGATCAGCAACAAGACATCCAAAGGTTCTCCAGTGCCACCTGGTCAGGGGAATTTCATGGTATTTATAGAGCCATTTTTCAAGGATGAAGTTGGAGGCACTGTGGGTTTCAATTCATTCAGGAACCATTAAATGTTGAGGAAAATCATTTCAATGAAAGCTCTCGAGAACTCTCACAGGTAAGGCTTCCCAAAGAGTGGCCAAAATACACATATATTTCATATTTTGAAAAATCTTGACAGTATATATATATATATATATATATATATATATATATATATATATATATATATACACAAACACACACAGACATTAAAAACTAGCAATATATATGCCAATCGAAATTCATCATGAAATATATATCATCCACGTATCCAAAAATATTCATTTTACTGAACATGGATTTATGTATAATGTTGTTCAACTAGGAAGCTCACCCATAGGTTGAATTTTCAGTTCCAACAGCGTTTAGGAGGAGTGAACTTTTCTCACAATTTGTATCTGCCAAGTCAGCCACCTCACAAGAATATATGTGTGATACAAGGTACAATTCTATATGTGCATATAAAAATACATGTGCTGAATAGGATACAAAGAAATGGGGGAGACAGGAATTCACATATTTGATAAGTTTAAAAATACATGGACAACTCTTTCAACGAAAAATTGACTAGATTTAAAACTCCTTCCCTATATAATGGAAAAGTTAATTCAATGGTACACCATGCCTCCTCTGATATGTTTGTATTTCTGTTCTGTTTGGGTTATTTTTCTCCATTACGTTAGGATTACTTGTCAGAGTCTTGTAGGGTATGGGTTAGTTTCAGGGATTCAGTATTTCGAAAGGAAAATTGGAAAATGAATCCAATGTGTATGCAAATATGTGCTACACAAAAATCTTCCGACTCTCATCCACAACAATGCCTTGACCTTAACTTCGTCCCAAGTAACACATGTAGAGGAGATGAGTAAGAAAATCTGTGAATACATATCTGGAATTTAATATGCTCAGGAGTTCACAAACTTGCATTTAGAAGGCGAGATTCCAAAAGTAAGGGACAATGTAAACACTCCAAAAACATGGAGCTCTGCTAGCCTAAAGGCTTCTGGAAAAACTGGCTCTGATGTTGGGCTCTTGAAATATATGTTGTTGTCAGGAGCTTTAGCTTTTTTTGTAGTGAGACCATAAAAGCTGGGTCTGCATCTATGTGACCTGGAGGAGATGATTTCTTATTTACCAATGATCATGAGGCAGCATTGCTGAATTCTCTCTTTCGGGGTCAACTGTGGCCACTTGGGGCTAAGTGTCTCCTCATGTGGACTGTGAAGCCATTTGATCATCCTCCAATTTTTGTGATATTTTTTGCTGCTACACTGGGAGTTCAGTATTTCCTTCACGAAATACAAGGAGTTCACCTGGGACACAGTGCTGGAGGGAGTTCTGTCACGTGTGGTGGGACAGGGTCTTCAGGAGAATGCACAAACCAGGCTTCTGTCCAACATAGCTTGACCCCTTGACCATAGGAACCTGATTCTGAACATTGCCCTGAAACTTACCCATATAACAAGAATCATTTACATATAAGGGTCTGCTGGCTGCACCATGTCAGTCACAAGCCATTTGGAAGCCATTGGGAAATCCACATGGAAGCACCACAGATGTTTTATCTCACACATGCCCACCTTTGCTCTAGGCCCACTATTCAGCAGGCTCCAACTTACTGGAATCTCTGTTCTACACCATTTTCGTGGAACCCAGCCAATCAAGGCACTGTCTGGTACACTCATGATCACCAACAGGATATCCAATGGTTCTCCAGTGCCTCCTGGATATGGGAATTTCAAAAATTTCATGGTATTTATCGAGCCCATCTTTCAAGGTTGAAGTTGGAGGCACTGAGTGTTTCATTTAATTCGGTAACCATTAAATGGTGAAGAAGCTCATTTCAAAGAAAGATCTGGAGAACTCTCACTGCCAAGATTTCCCAAAGAGTGGCCAAAAGGCCACATGAAGCCAGGCCCATTGAGGTCTACAATGTGAAGTGCATTTGTGTTTTGACTCTCAACTATTGCTGCCAAGTGTTTCAGAATAAAATTATGTGATACCTTGGCTGAGATTCCCAGTGCTCTGTGGAAAGCCACACTGGGAATAGATCTCAGTTTCCAATGGTGACTCTCATGTGTGGCCTCCTAATATCCCAACACAATTCATGGCAATACTTCTCTGAGGTCAGTTCCAGGACTCAGTCTCTATAGGGTATCACACCAGAGTTTAAGCCCAGGTGGACCCAGTCATCGCTTCCAACTTCCACACAAATAACCACAATTAAAACCAAAACACTCCCACATGGCCCTCATCTTCTTCTATATAGACACTCCTCATAACCTCTGGCTGGATGTTTCCATGAGGGGCGCAGCCCAACACAGAGTCCAAATAACCTCGCTTGCCCGTCATTTTCCTATAGGCAGGGTGGCCTGTACACCCTTCCTGTGAACCACAAGGGATCAAAAATGCCTTCCTTTAATACTGCTCTGCTTCTCCAATTTGAGACCTACTGACTGTCAGGTATAGATTCTTTATGTGATTCGGAGTCATGAGAAAACACAAGCATGTATGGGATAGCCTTTGCAGGGCTTAGAAGAACTCATTTGATTCAAAGGATCTCTATTCTCACTTGATGGTGGTCAGGAACCTAAGAGAGGAAGGCGAGAGACTTCATCAACAATTACTGATCTCTTTCCCATTTTGGTTTTGGATGCACACATGGGATCATTCTTTAGATGCATCAGGTGCTGAGAACCTAAGCCACAGCCTCACACAGGGCCAAGAGACTGATTCCGACACATCCATTTCCAAAGAAATTAACAAAGAGCCACAGGTGATGCCCATTTATTTCCATTTTAAAACTGTTTTCTTCAGGCTTCACAAAGCGGTGTCTTGAGGCCAAGACCTTCCTCACATTCAGGGGAAGAGAAGAATTGGTTAGCAAAAAACCCAAAGCAGAGTTTCTCCACTGAGGCTTTCCTGGTCACACTGATATCTGAGTTTTTTGAGATGCTAGCCATTCCCTTTAGCTATCCATTACATGGCCTTGTCACAGAGCTTGGAGGTGGTACATATCTTGGACACAGAACCATGAGCCTATTCTGGAGAGTGGCCAGAATCAGGAAGAAAACAGGAACTTAGGAAATTAGTAGGTGTTGCCCATCCATAAGGGAAGCCACAGTCCATTCATCAATTGGGCAGAATGAATGCTGGGTAGGTTTCTACTAAACAGGACACATCCATTGATGAATTCTCTTTTCAAATGTCTACAACCACAGACACAGTGGGATACACAGACATAGAAACACTCACTTTGTGAAACGACTTACTAGGAACAGTCCACTCCAAACCAAACAAACCGCCTTTTTTACCTATTCTCAGAAAATGAGACAAAACCACAAACTCACACCCACACCCACAAAGGCACCTCCTTCCCCCAAAGAGGTCTGTGACTATCCGGAGTGTCCTCTGACTTGTGAGCCTTATTATGTTCCCTGAAATGTTCTGTCCTGTCTCAGATCTGGTCTTTTTGGCCAAATCTGTGAAGTGGTCAGGAGCCAGCTGTGAGCAACTTCCTGCTTTCTCAGGAAAGGCCCCTCTTCTGAGCTCTCCTGAAATTTGGCCATTCTCACATCAGTATGTACCAAGAAAGACTGACTCTGTTCTTGGTAAATCCAAATAAGTGAGCCCACTGGGAATGGTACTGGGACTGCCTCTGGTAGCCTGGCTTCCTGGATCCCAAGTTCAGAGAGTTCTATCACCAAAGAAGTGAGGAAGGTCACCTCCTTTGTTAACTGAATGAGGTCACTGCTTTGGAAACCACTTTGTCCTAAAATTTGCTTCCAAGGTTCCCATGAGATGGAGGCTGCCCCTATTTCCTGTGATACGTTCACAACTGAGGATTGTATATCAACCATAGGCAGCCAGGAACAGCTGTCTACACTGGACTGGTTTGGTCCATCTTCTCTACATTAAGAAGAGTGAGGCTTATTCTGACACATCCCTTCATCCTGACTGGGTTGTTTGCCATGGAAGATGACTTTTGCTTTCTCAGGTCCTTCATAGCTGCCTACATCTTCTCCAGGGATCATTTCTGCATGAAACTTTGAGGTTCTCAGCACGTGGAAGATCCCCTACACTCCTGTATTGGAAGACTAATTCTGTCCCTCCTCTTCTGTAAAGTTAGATTGAGGAAACATTGTATGGTTAAGGTTAATAACAGCTTCCATTTGGGTTAGGAATCATTCTCTTGGATGAATAATGGTATTGGAATTTTGCTATATTTTCAAGAATATATAGGTGAAATATAAGTATGAAAAAAGAAATCTAGGTAATTTTTGAAGCACAGAAGGGAATTGGCCCCACTATTGGGATTCTTAGCTTTGAATTATGTTCTGCACAGGTGTCTCAGATTAATTGATATACAATGGCATAGGACCTTGTCTTTTGGATGATTGAATGTCGAAGAGAAAATCCAGTCCAAAAGGGATAGTTGGTGGATTAGGAAGATATTCGGTAGATTTAGAATGAAGAGTGTGTATAGCATTTGGACCAAAAGATCTTTAGCAATAGGGTTTTGGGTAGAGAGTGAAAGTAAATGTCAGCACATGTGAAGACTCAGTCATAATGATGAAATGGGAAAAAAAATACAGGAAATCAGATTTCAATAGAGACATTAGGAAATCAGGCAAAGTATAAAGTGAGTGATAGGATTAGACATTTTCAACAGGGTTGAGGTTGAATATGTAATTTCAGGAAGAAACAAATATGTAGTCACCAATAGGATTCACTTTTGAGAGCATTAGGCAACCTGGACATGGATTTTTTTTTAATCCATGTTCACTTTCCATTTAGGATTTGGTACAATCATAAGTGTGACCTTGCTTTTTGTTTCCACAATATTACTGTGATTAATGTATATATAGATCAGGTGACATGAGTATTTCTTCCACCATTTCTGGGAGCAATATTTTGAAGACATATAATTTAGTATTGTGGGTACAAATAGGTATACTCTGTGTTATATGAATATAAAGATAATGCATGAATAGACCATACTGTGAATAAATAATATAACTGGTTCCAAATTTAAATAATGGATTGAATTGATATCTGAATATATATTGGAAATCATATATTGATATTCATACAATCATTCCAACCAGTTATACATCTAATGGTAATATCACTGTTATGGTTTATCATGAAGTGTGTGTGAGCTTTGCTTCTAAAATGATTATGGAAATTGAAAATAATTTGCTTGGAAAGAAGTCTCATTAAAAGAGCAGTCAAGAAACCTGGGGGAATACATATGTTCTGAAGCAGGAAGTAATTGAAAGTGAAAAAAAATGCCTATAAATTTGTGAATTTGTGAATGAAATATGTATTCTATTATGTGCAAAAACTGAAGAAATATTAATGTACCAGTTTTGAATAAAAATGAACGTCAAAATACATATCATGTCCCATAGGAATCTACTTGCATTGACGTTAAACTGAGTCATTTACTATAGCAATATTAGGATTTGTATGCACCATTCACTGAAGTTAGTTTCAGTATTAGGAAACAAATACGTATTTCAGGTGGATTAATATTTCTGAGAACATTCTTATGAAAAGTTGAATATAAATCCACATTCATGAACATCAATGAATTTAGGGAGTATATAATAAGACACATACATTTCATATTTTGAAAAATCTGGAGAGTTTATACATATATATATGCACACACACACACACACACACACGTATACATTAAAAAGTAGCAATATATATGCCAATCGAAATACATCATGAATTATATATCATCCACAAATCCAAAAATCTTCATTTTTCTGAGCATCGATTTATGTATAATGTTGTTCAACTAGGGAGCTCACCCATAGTTTGAATTGTAAGTTCCAACAGCATTTAGGAGGAGTGATCCCTTCTCACAATTTGTATTTGCAAAGTCAGCAACCTCACAAGTATGTACATGTGATACCAGGTAGGATTCTATATGTGAATATAAAAATGCATGTGCTGAATAGGGTACAGAGAAATGGAGACAGGAATTCTCATATTTGTTAACTTTAGAAACACATGGAGAAGGGAGGGGCAGAGCCGCCAACCGCGCCTGTAAGGTAGGCGGACCTGCGAGCCACCCGTAGAACAGGCCTAGCGGCCCGCCATCGTGAAAGACACATCACCCTGGTTGGGGGTTGGGCAGAGCCACTGCACGCGTGCAAGGAACGCGGACATGCGACCCACAGGCAGAACAGGCCCAGACACCCGCGGAGGGGCAGAGACACCCCTTGTGACTTCAAGATAGGTGAACCTGCGACCCACCAGCTGAAGCGGCCCAGCTGCCTTCAGAGGGGCAGAGCCGGCCCCCGCGCCTGCGAAGTAGGTGGACCTGCGAACACCGACAGACCAGGTGCTAGGCCCCGCCAGGGTGCTAGACACATAACCAGGTTTGGGGAGGGGCCGAGCCGCTGCCCGTGCCTGCAAAGCAGGTAGACCTCTCACCCAGAGGCAGAACAGACCCAGCGACCTACCAGCGTGGTAGACACATCGCCCCGGTTTGGGGGGGGCAGAGATGCCACTCACGCCTGCAATGTAGACAGCCCTGCAACCCACAGACAGAAGAGGCCCAGCGGAGCGCGGAGGGGCAGAGCCGACGCCTGTGCCTGCAAGGTAGCTGGACCTGTTACCCACTGGCTGAACAGGACCAGCACCCGCAGAGGGGTAGATCAACTGCCCGCTCCTGCAAGGTAGGCGGACCAGCTACCAAGAGGCAGAACAGGCCCAGCGGCGTGCTGGTGTGGTAGGCACATTGCCCCAATTGGAGGAGGGGCAGAGCCGCTGCTTACGCCTGTGAGGGAGACTTTTCAAGAATACAATAGCAATATAAACATTTAGGGGTAAAATTCAATAACACAAAAGTTTCACCAAGCCAAAAAAAACGTGAACAGTAGGGAAAGACAAGGAAAGAAAGGACCACAAGCAACGCAGGTCAACTCAACATTAGAAGAGGTAATATCTGCAGCATATGGAATGTCAGATAAAGAATCAGGATATACTTGCTTCAGATGATCTGAAGTCTCCAGGGAGACATTAGACAGCAAAATCAGACAATGAAAGATCACTTTGACAATGAATTACAAAAACAAATCCAAGAAGCAAAAGATCAACTATACAGGGAGATAGAGGTTATAAAAAACACACAAACAGAAATCATAGAAATGCAGGAAGCAATAAACCAACTTAAAAACTCAATTGAGAATACTACCAGCAGAATAGATCACTTAGAACAATGAAGACAAAGTATTTCAACTTGAAAAGAACATAGAAAGCTCAGCAAGACTGTTAAGAAACCATGAGCAGAACATCCAAGAAATATGGGATAACATGAAGAGACCAAACTAAAGAGTAATTGGGATACAGGAAGGTATACAGGTCCAAACCACAGGATTGAGCAATCTATTCAATGAAATAATATGAGAAAACTTTCCAGACATGAAGAATGAGACAGAATCCCAAATCCTAGAAGCCTACAGGACGCCAAATGTGCAAAATCATAAGAGATAAACACCGAGACATATTATAATGAAGATGCCAAACATACAGAATAAAGAGAGAATTTTAAAAGCTACAAGAGAAAGGAAGCAGATTACATTTAGGGGTAAACCAATCAGGATAACAGCTGATCTTTCAACACAGACTCTGAAAGCTAGAAGATCCTGGAATAACATATTTCACTCACTGAAAGAAATTGGGGTCCAACCAAGAATTGTGTATCCAGCGATTTTAAGCTTCAGGATGGAAGATGAAATTAAAACCTTCCATGATAAACAAAAGTTAAAAGAATTTGCAGCTAGAAAACCATCTCCTCAAAAGATCCTTGGCAAAACATTATAGGAAGACGAAATGGAAAATAACAATGAAAACCAACAGTGGGAGGTAGTACAGTAAAGGGGCGAAAAATAATCAAAGAGAAAAACAAACCATGTTTAGTAACATAAATAAACAAATATGGCTGGAAGAACAACCCATATTTCAAAAATAACCCTAAATGTTAATGCCTTAAACTCACCAATTAAGAGACACAGGCTAGTAGAATGGATCACGAAAGAAGACCCAAAAATTTTCTGCCTACAGGAGACACATTTGATAGGAAAAGACATATATAGACTAAAGGTGAAAGGTTGGGAGAAATCATATCACTCATATTGACTTCGGAAACAAGCAGAAGTGTCCATACTCATATCAAATAAAATAGATTTCAAGACAAAGTTAATCAAAAGGGATAAAGAGGGACACTACATATTGCTCAAGGGAACCATACACCAACAAGACATAACAATCATAAATATATGTGCCCCAAACAATGGTTCAGCTATGTTAATCAAACAAACTCTTCTCAAGTTCAAGAGTCTGGTAGACCACCATACAATAATCATGGGAGATTTCAACACACCTCTCTCACTACTGGACAGATATTCCAAACAAAAGTTGAATTAGGAAACTATAGAACTCAATAACACAAATAATAACCTAGACTTAATTAACATATATAGAATATACCACCCAACATCAAGCAGTTACACTGTTTTCTCAGCAGCACATGGATACCTCTCAAAAATAGATCATATATTATGTCACAGAACAACTCTTAGACAATATAAAGGAGTATAGATAATACCAGGCATCTTATCTGATCGTAATGGAATGAAACTGAAAATCAACAATAAAAGAAGGAAGGAAAATTCATGCATCACTTGGAGAATGAACAATACGTACTGAATGATCAATGGGTTATTGAAGACATCAAGGAGAAAAATAAAAAAAATTCTTAGACATAAATGAAAAAGACAGACAGAACATATCAGAATCTATGGGACACATTGAAAGCAGTTCTAAGTGGAAAATTCATTGCTTGGAGTTCTTTCCTTAAAAAAAGAAAAAAAAAACAACAACAAATAAATGATCTCATAGTTCATTTCAAAATCCTAGAAAAAGAAGAGCAAAACAACAGAAAAAGAAGTAGAAGGCAAGAAATAATTAAAATCAGAGCTGAAATTAATGAAATCGAAACAAAAGAAACAATTGAAAAAATTTAAAATGCTAAAAGTTGAAAAATTAATAAAATCGACAGACTCTTAGCCATGTTAATGAAGAGAAGAAGAGAGGGAACTTAAATTACTATCATAAGGGATGAAAAAGGCAATATCACAACAGACACTTCTGAAATACAGAAGATAATCAGAAATTATATTAGAAGATAGTGAAGGCATCAATAAATTTCTTAAGTCATATGATCTGCCCAGATTGAGTCAGGAGGATATAGACAACATAAGCAGACCAATATCAATTGAGAAAATAGAAGAAACCATCCAAAGACTACCAACTAAGAAAAGCCCAGGACCGAATGGGTATACAGCAGAGGAGGCCAATATCACCCTGATTCCTAAACCAGACAAAGACCCTTCAAAGAAACAAATATACAGACCAATCTCTCTAATGAACCTAGATGCAAAAATCCTCAATAAAATTCTGGCGAATCAGATACAAAAACATATTTAAAAAATTGTGCAACATGATCAAGTAGGATTCATTCCTGGGATACAAGGCTGGTTCAATATACGGAAATCAATAAATGTTATTCACCACATCAATAGACTTAAAAATAAGAACCATATGATCACCCCAATAGATGCAGAAAAAGCATTCAATAAAGTACAGCATCCCTTTATGTTTAAAACTCTAGAAAAACTGGGATAACAGGAACATACCTCAATATTGTAAAAGCAATCTATGCTAAGCCTCAGGCTAGTATCATTCTGAATTGAGAAAAAATTGAAGGCATTCCCTCTAAAATCTGGAACAAGACAGGGATGCCCTCTCTCACGATTTCTGTTCAACATAGTTCTCGAACACTGGCCAGAGCAATTAGACAAATGAAAGAAATTAAAGGCATAAAAATAGGAAAAGAAGAACTTAAATTATCACTATTTGCAGATGACATGATTCTATACCTAGTAGACCCAAAAGGGTCTACAAGAAACTATTAGAGATAATAAATGAATTCAGCAAAGTGGCATGATATAAAATCAACAATCATAAATCAAAAGCATTCCTGAATATCAGCAACAAATCCTCTGAAACGGAAATGAGGACAACCACTCCATTGAGAGTATCCACAAAAAAAACAAAATAAAATATTTGGTTATCAACGTAACAAAAGATGTGAAAGACTTACACAATGAAAACTACAGAACCCTAAAGAGAGAAATAGAAGAAGATCTTACAAGATGGAAAAATATACCCTGTTCATGGATAGGCAGAATTAACATCATCAAAATGGCGATATTACCAAAAGTTCTCTATAGGTTTAATGCAATGCCAATCAAAATCCCAACGGCATTTCCTGTAGAAATAGATAAAACAATTATGAAATTCATATGGAATAATACAAGACCCAGTATAGCAAAGACAACTCTAAGCAGGAAGTGTGAATCAGGCGGTATAGCGATACATGTCCTCAAACTATACTACGGAGCAATAGTAACAAAGAGAGCATGGTACTGGTACCAAAACTGGCGGGTGGACCAATGGTACAGAATAGAGGACACAGAAATCAATCCACAAAATTACAGCAATCTTATATTTGATAAAGGAGCTAAAAGCATAAACTGAAGGAAGGATAGCATCTTCAACAAATGGTGCTGGAAAAACTGGAATTACATATGTAAGAAAATGAAACTGAATCCCTTTCTCTCGCCATGCACAAAAGTTAACTCAAAATGGATCAAGGAGCTTGATATCAAATCAGCGACACGGCATCTGATAGAAGAAAACTTTGGCTATGATCTACATACTGTGGGGTCGGGCTCCAAATTCCTCAATAGGACACCCATAGCATAAGAGTTAATAATTAGAATCTACAAACAGGACTTACTCAAACTAAATAGATTTTTCTCAGAAAAAGAAACAATAAGAGAGGTAAAAAAGGAGCCTACATCCTGGGAACAAATCTTTACTCCTCACACTTCAGATAGAGCCCTAATATCCAGAGTTATACAAAGAACTCAAAAAATTAAACAATAAGCAAATGAATTACCCAATCAACAAATGGGCCAAGGACCTGAACAGACACTTCTCAGAGGAGGACATACAATCAATCAATAAGTACATCAAAAAATTCTCACCATCTCGAGCATTCAGAGAAATGCAAAACTAACCCACCCTAAGATACCATCTCACTGCAGTAAGCTTGGCAGCCATTATGAAGTCAAACGACAACAAGTGCTGGCGAGGATGTGGGAAAAAGGGTACACCTGTACATTGCTGGTGGGACTGCAAATTGGTGCAGCAAATTTGGAAAGCAGTATGGAGATTTCTTGGAAACTTGGGAATGGAACCGCCATTTGACCCAGCAATTCCCCTTCTCGGTCTAATCCCTATAGACCCAAAAAGTGCATGCTACAGGGACACTGATAAATCTATGTTCATAGCAGCACAATTCACAATAGGAAGACTGTGGAACCAACCTAGATGCCCTTCAATAGATGAATGGATTAAAAAAATGTGGCATTTATACACAATGGAGTATTACTCTGCATTAAAAAATGACAAAATCATACAATTTGCAGAGAAATCGATGGCATTAGAACGTATTATGCTACGTGAAGATAGCCAATCACTAAAAAACAAATGCCAAATGTTTTCTTTGATATAAAGAGAGTAACTAAGAACAGAGTTGGGAGGAAGAGCATGAGAAGATGATTAATATTAAACAGGGGTGAGAGGTGGGAGGGAAAAGGAAAGAGAAGGAAAATTACATATAAATGGAAGGAAACCCTCATGGTTATACAAAATTAAATACAAGATGAAGTGAGGTGAAAGGGGACAAAAACAAGTGGAAGAAATGAATTACAATAGATGGGGTAGAGAGAGAGGATTGGAGGGGAGGGGATGGGAGATAGTAGAGGACAGGAAAGGCAGCAGAATACAACAGACACTAGTATAGCAATATGTAAAATAGTGGATGTGTAACTGATGAGATACTGCAATCTGTATACGAAGAAAAATGGAAGTTCATAACCTACTTGAATCAAAGTGTGAAATATGACATGTCAAGAACTATGTAATGTTTTGTAGAACCAACAATAAATATTAAAGGAAAAAAAACACATGGAGAACTATTTCAATGAAAAATTGACTAGGTTTATAACACCTACACTTTATCATGCAAAAGGCAAGTCCAACTATACACCATGCCTCTTCAGAAGTGCTTGTATTTCTATTCTGTTTCCGTTATTTTTCTTCATCATATTAGGATTAGTAGTCAGAGTTTGGTAGGGTATGCGTTAGTGTCAGGGATTCAGTCTTTGGAATGGAAAATTGGAAAATGAATCCAATGTGTATGCAAATATGTGCTACACAAAAATCTTCCCACTCTCATCCAGAACAATGCCTTGACGTTACCTTCACGCCAAATAAGAAACAATTAGAGGAGAAGAGTTAGAAAATCTGTAAATACATATCTGGAATGGAAAATATTCAGGAGTTCACAAACTTGGAGGTGGTAGAGGAGTATCCCAAAGTAAGGGACAGGGTAAACACTCCACAAACATGGAGGTCTGCTGGCCTAAAGACTTCTAGAGAAACTGCCTCTGAGGATGGGCACTTGAAATATATGTTGTCAGTAGCTTTAGCTTCCTTTGTAGTGAGATCATCAAAGCTGGGTCTGCATCTATGTGACCTGGAGGACATTCTTTCTTGCTTTCCAATACACATGAGGCAGCAGTGCTGAATTCTCTCTTCGTATGTAAACTGTGGCCACTGGGGTCTAAGTGTCTCCCTGTGTGGACTGTGAAGCCTTTTGTTCATCCTCCATTTTCGTACAGTTTCCTGCTGCAGCACTGAGAGTTTGGTATTTGCCTCACAAAATACAAGGAGTTCAACTGGAACACAGTCCTGGAGGGAGTTCTGTCATTTGTGGTTTTTCAGGGTCTACAAGAGAATGCACCAACCAGGCTTCATTCCCACATAACTTGCCCCCTTCTCCATAGCAACCTGATTCTGCACATTGCCCTGAAAACTATCCATTTAACAAGACACCTTTACATATAAGTGTCTGGTCACTGCACCGTGTCAGTGACAAACCATTTGGAATTCAATGGCAAAACCACATGGCGCAACCACAGAAGATTTATCACACACCTGCACACCACAGCTCAGGGCTCACTACTCAGGAGGGTCCAACTTAATGGCATCTCTGTTCTACACCATTTTCATAAATCCCAGTCAATCAAGGCACTGTCTGGTACACTCATGATCAGCAAGAGGTGCTGACAATTTAAGCCACAGCCTCACACAGGGCCCAGAGTCTGATTCAGACATAACCATTTCCAAAACAATTCATCAAAGAGGCACAGGTGATGCCCATTCATTTCCATTTGAAAATTGTTTTCTTCTGGCTTTATAAAGGGGTGGCCTGAGGCAAAGTGGTTCCTGACATTCAGGGCAACAGAACAATAGTTAAGCAAAAGGCCCTAAGCCAGGTTTCACCATAGAGACTTTCCTGGTCACACCAATATCTGAGTTTTCTGGTGTGCTCGCCATTCCTTTCAGCTAACTAGTACATGGCCATGTCACAGAGCTTGGAGGTGGTACATATCTTGGACAAAAAACCATGAGCCTTTCTGGAGAGTTGCCAGAATTCAGGAAGAATTCAAGAACTTAGGATGATACTAGGTGTTGCCCATGGATAAGTCAAGCCTCAGTCCATTCATTAATTGGGCAGGATGAATGCTGTGAAGCTTTCTACTAGACAGGACACACCCAGTGAGCCATTTTCTTTTCTAATATCTACAACTAAGGACACAGTGGGATACACAGACATAGAAACAGTCTCCTTGTCAGATGACTTACTAGAAACAGTCCACTCCAAACCAAACAAACCTCCTTTTTTACCTATTCTCAGAATATGAGACAAATCCACAAACTGACATCCACACACACAAAGTCACCTCCTTCCCCAAGTATGTCTGTGACTATCCGGAGTGTCCTCTGACTAGTAGGCCATAGAATGTTCCCCAGAAATGGCCGGTCCTGTCTCAGATCTGGTCTCCTTGGCCAATTCTGTGAAGTTTTCAGGAGGCAGTGGTGAGCCATTTCCTGCCCTCTCAGGAAAGGACCCTCTTCAAAGGTTTCTTGGCATTTGGCCACCCTCACATCAGTAGGTACCAAGAAAGACTGACTCTTTACTTGGTAAATCCAAACAAGTGAGCCCACTTGGACTGGGACTGGTACTGGCTCTTGGTGCCTGGCTTCCTGGATCACAAAATTCAGAGAGTTCCATCATGAAAAAAGTGAGGTGAGGTCACTTTCTTCAGAAAATGAATGAGGCCACTGTCTTGGCCACCACTTTGTCCTAACAGTTGCTTCCTAGTGTCTCAGGAAAAGGAGGCTGCCTCTATTTCCTGTGACACTTTCACAAGTTAGAATGGTATAGAAACATAGGCACCTGGGAACAGCTCTCCACACATGCCTGGTTTCATACATCTTCCCTACATTAAGAAGAGATAGGATGATTCAGACACATCCTTTCATCCTGATCGGGTTGTTTGCAAAGGAAGATGACTTTTGCTGTCTCAGGTCCTTCATAGCTGCCTACGTCTTCTCCAGGGATCATTTCTGCATGGATTTTGAGGTACTCAGCAGGTGGAAGATCTCCTAACTTCCTGTATTGTAATACTAACTTTGTCCCTGCTCTTCTGTAAAGTGAGATTGAGTGAACAATCTCAGTTTACAGAATGGTTAGGGTTAATAGCATGTTCGATTTGGGTTATGAATCATTTTGCTGGATGAATAATGATATTGGGAACCTGTGATATTTACAAGAACATGGAGGTGAAATATAAGTATGAAAACAGAAATCTAGGTAATATTTGAAGCCCAGAAGGACGTTGGGCCCTTGATTGGGATACTTAGCTTAAATTATGTTCTGTGTGACCTTTGCATTTTGTGTCCAGAATATTAGTGTGATAATATGTATATGTAGCTAAGGTGACATGAGTATTTCTTTCACCATTTCTGTGAGCAATATTTTGAAAACTTATAAATTAGTACTGGGGATACTATTAGGTTTACCCTGTTTTGATGAATATAGAGATGATGCATTAATAGACCATACTGTGAATAAATTATATAACTGGTTCCATATTTAAATAATGGATTGTATTGATATCTGAAAATATATAGAAAATCTTATATTGATATACATACATTCATTCCAACCAGTTATATATCTAATTGTAATGTTAGGGTTATCATTTATCATGAATAGTGTGTGAGTTTTGCCTCAAAAATGATTATGGAATCGAAAATAATATGTTTAGAAAGAAGTCTAGTAAAAAGACCAGTCAAGAAACATGGAGGAACATATGTCTTCCGAAGGAGGAAGTGATTGAAAGTGAACCAAATGTTTATAAATTTGTAAACTTGTGAATGAAAGGAAATATCTTATGATGTCCATGAACTGAAGAAATAATAACGTACCAGGTTTGAATAAAAATGAACTTTAACAAACACAATAGAGACATTAGGAATTCTGGCAAAGTATAGTTCGCAGTGAAAGGTTAATAAAATAAGTACTTGTCACTTCCTGTTTTTCTGTATGCTTAACAAAACACTTTTGAAATATTGAGAACTGTTTGCTAATCTTATTCCCAGAATGTGCTGTCCCCAATTGCCAAACTGCAGAATGTACTCCCTCAACCGGTTGCACGCAAACCGCTCACTCGCCCGGACCCATCAATAAACTTACCCCCCTGCCCTGTCCAAGGGAAATATATAAGCTCTGCTTAAGCTGTTCTCTGGGCTCTCTGCTCTATTCAAGTGAGCTCTGAGCCCCAGCATGCTGGACCCCCAATAAACCCTTTGCTTTTGCATGAGACAGTCTCTTGGTGGTCTCTTCCCCCGATTGTCACCGGACCTTTACATATGGAGGTTCCACTGAGATCCGGCAGCGGTGGACAAGAGACCCCAACAAACTCCTCTCAGGGTAAGTAAGGTGCCACTTTCTGGTCAGGTTTCAGATCAGGGCTTGGCAAAATGGATGTCAATGAAGAGCGTGAGCTCTCTCCAACGATGGCTGACAGTCATGTCACAGAGCCACAGGCCAAGTCCCTGGGTGACGTCATAGAGGACTCAGAAAATTGAGGAACAATAGTCTCCATGACTCAGTGATATTTTGTTTCAGATTCGTTATTGCCAACCGATCGGGTTCTGCCAACTACTAAGTCCTGGTCTCAGTGTTGGACTTCCATATCCTGTCTTTATTGTCTTGTCATGTCTTTATTGTCTTGTCTTGTCTTGTCGGCTGGCCGGTCCAATAATAATCCTCATATTATTGCTAACTATTAAACCCTGCTTGCTCAACCATGTAATTTATTTTCTCCAAGCTCAAATTGGACAAGTTAAACTAATGGTAATACCCCACTAGCAGACATAGAATGTGACACCCCCCAATGATCATTTTTATGATTAAAAGTAGCCAGAAAAAGAAGTGTCGAATGAAAGGTTAATAAAATATGTAGTTGTCACTTCCTGTTTTTCTGTACGCTTAACAAAACACTGTTGAAATCTTGAGAAATGTTTGCCAATCTTGTTCCCAGAATGTGCTGTCCCCAACTGTCAAACTGCAGAATGTACTCCTTCACCAGGTTGCATGCAAATTGACCACTCGCCCTGACACATCAATAAACTTTCCTCCCTGCACTCGCAAGGGAAAGTATTTAACCTCTGCTTAAGCTGTTCTCAGGGCTCTCTACTCTTTTCAAGTGAACTCTGAGCCCCAGCATGCTGGACCCCCAATAAACCCTTTGCTGTTACATGAGATAGATTCTTGGTGGTCTCCTCTTCCGACACTCGACCGACCTTTACTTGGATGATTGAATGTAGAAGAGAACATCCAGTCAAAAGGGATAGTCAGTAGGATTAGGAATATAGTCCGTAGGTTTAGGAAGAAGAGTGAGTATAGGATTTGGACCAAAAGTTCTTTAGTAATAGGGTTTCGGTTAGAGAATGAATGTAAATGTCAGCACATGTGAAGAATGAGTCACAATGATGAACTGGGGAAAATATGTAGGAAAGCAGATATCAATAGAGACATTAGGAAATCAGGCAAAGTATAAAGTGAGTGATAGGATTAGACATTATCAACAGGGTTGAGTTTCAATATATAATCTTAGGAAGAAACAAATATGTAGTCACCAATAGGATTGACATTTGAGAGTATTAGGCAACCTGGACATGAATGTTTTTAATAATACAGGTTCACTTTCTATTTAGCCTTTGGTACAATCATAAGTGTGACTTTTGCATTTTGTGTTCCGAATATTACTGTGATAAAATGTATATTTAGATCAGGTGACATGAGTATTTCTTCCACAATTTCTGGGAGCTATATTTTGAAGACGTATAAATTGAGCATTCTAGGATATGCCAACAAACAATTCTTACACAAACTTTTACCAATGTGGTTCCAAAGGTAGAGGCGCATACGCAAGGAATGCAAAGTGAACTAATTCTAACCAAAAAAAAAAGAAAAAAAAATTGATACTTTATCTTCCACTTCTTGTGCCACTCCTGTTTCAAATTACTTAGTCTTGACTGCATGTCTCCTGCAGAAATAATCAAAATCTCTGGAACACGTCTTTTGTTTGTTTTGCTTTTGCGGTGCTGCAGATAGAACCCAGGGCCTCCACATGCTTCGGAAAGCACTTGACTGCTAAACTACATCCATGCTCCCCACCCCCACTACTTTTTTGTTGTTTTGAGAAAGGGTCTTAATAGCTGGGATTTCAGGCATGCACTATTGCACCAGACTCCTGAATATATCTTGCCACTACATTTAGATGCAGAATTGGCTCAACAATAAGAAATTAAGAGGGTGTGAATAAAATAGTAATAGTGAAGAACCACTAAGAATACAGAGAAAGCACACTAAACAATACCTTTTGTTCAAATGCAATCTCTTTTAAAAGATTTTTTAAATGGATGACAATAAACTTCTGAAAAACAGACACAAATATCTTTCCTATCCTTTGCCTGAATTTCAATACTTTAAATTTTATTTTAATTACAGCTTTACTGAGATACAAATTTATATACCATGCAATCTATTGTATCACATGTGTATCTATTTTATATCCAGTATGGTTATTTCAATAAAATGACACACTAACTTTTCTGAATGAGTAGAATTACTAGTTACTACTAGGGTTCAATTCCTAGCTTTGCAAAAGCAAACAAACAAACAAACAAAGTTGGCTAACGGATCATATATTCTAATATTCCTAGCATTTTTTCAGTACAAAAAACCCACATTATCCCACAAAGGGATATGAAATAGAATTATATTTTTTCATCTGGGTATGCTAAAGACAAGTCTATTTAGAAAATCCTGTTGTTTCAAATGTTGTTGAAAATAATATAAAAATACTTTAAGAAAGAATGCAAAATAAAAAAAAATAAATTAGTATTGGGGGTACAAAGAGGTGTACCCTGTGTCTATGAATATAGAAGTAATTCATGAATTGACAATACTGTGAATAAATAATATAACTGATTCCACTTCAAATAATGGATTGCTAGAATTGATATCTGAAAATATATAAGAAATCTTATATTGATATAGAATCATTCATTCCAATGAGTTATACATCTAATGGTAATATTAGGGTTATATTCTATCATGAAAGGTGTGTGAGATCTGCTTCAAAAGTGAGAATGGAAAAGGAAAATAATGTGTTTGGAAAGAAGTCTCATGAAAAGACCAGTCAAGAAACATAGAGGAATGCATGTGTTCTGAAGTAGAAAGTGATTGAAAGTGACACAAATGCAAATAATTTTGCTAACTTGTGGATGAAATACATATCCTATGATGTGAATAAACTGAAGAAATAGTAAAGTACCAGTGTTGAATAAAAATGAACGTCAAAATGTACATCATGTCCCATAGTAATCTACTTGGATTGATGTTAAACTGGGTCAGTTACTGTAGAAATATTAGGATTTGTATGCACCATTCACTGATGTTACTTGTCAGTACTAGAAAACAAATATGTATTTCAGGTGGATGAATAATTCTGAGAATAATCTTGTGAAAAGTTTATTATAAATCCACATACATGAATATGAATGAATTTAGGGTGTGTAAAAGAAGACAGAAGTATTTCATATTTTTAAAAATTTGGAGAGTATATATATATATATATATATATATATATATATATATATATACACACACACACAAACAAACACATATACACACAGAGACATTGAAATGTAGCAATATATATGCCAATTGAAATTGATGTAGAAATACATATCGTCCAAAGATCCAAAAATATTTAATTTACTGAACATGGATTTGTGTATAATGTTGTTCAACTAGGAAGCTCCCCCTTAGGTTAAATTTTCAGTTCCAACAGCGTTTAGGAGGAGTGATCTCTTCTCATAATTTGTATCTGCCAAGTCAGCCACCTCACAAGAATGTACATTTGATACCAGGTAGGATTCTATATGTGCATATAAAAATGCATGTGCTGAATAGGCTACAGACAAACGGAGACAGGAATTCAAATACTTGTTAAATTTAAAAACACATGGACAACTATGTCAACAAAATATTGATTAGATTTATAACTCCTACACTATATAATGCAAAAGGCAAGTTCAACTATACACCATGCCTCCTCTGAACTTTTTGGATTTCTATTCTGTTTGGGTTATTGTTCTCCATCATATTAGGATTAGTAGTCAGATTCTAGTAGGTTATGGGTTAGTGTCAGGAATTCAGTATTTCGAATGGAAAATTGAAAAATGAATCCAATGTGTATGCAAATATGTGCTACAAAAAAATCTTCCAACTCTCATCCACAACAATGCCTTGAAATTACCTTCACCCCAAATAAGACACAATTAGAAGAGAAGAGGTAGAAAATCTGTGAATATATATCTGTAGTGGAATATGCTCAAAAGTTCACAATTTTGGAGGTTGTAGAGCAGTTTCCAAAAGTAAGGGACAGGGTAAACACTCCACAAACATGGAGCTCTGTTGGCCAAAAGATTTCTTGAGAAACTGCCTCTGAGGGTGGGCACTTGAAATATATGTGTTTGTCAGAAGCTTTAGCTTCCTTTCTAGTGAGACCATCAAAGCTGGGTCTGTATCTATGTGACAAGAAGATCTTGGTTTCTTATTTTCCAATGATCCTGAGGCAGCAGTGCTGATTTCTCTCTTTGTATGTAAACTGTGGCCACTGGGGGCTAAGTGTCACCCCATGTGGACTCTGAAGCCATTTGTTCATCCTCCAACTTTTGTGGTGTTTCTTGCTGCTGAACTGGGACATTGGTATTTGCTTCACGAAATACAATGAGTTCAACTGGAACACAGTGCTGGAGGAAGTTCTGTCACGTGTTGTGGGTCACGTTCTGCAGGAGAATGTACCAACCAGGCTTCAATACCAGATAGCTTGTCCCCTTAACCTCAGCAACCTGATTCTTAACATTACCCTGAAACCTCTCCATATACAAGATGCCTTTACATAGAAGGGTCTGCTGGCTGCACCATGTCAGTCACAAGCCATTTGGAAGTCAATAGCAGATCCACATGGTCCCACCACAGATATTTTATCACAAACTACTGCTCTAGGTCCACTACTCAGCAGGCTCCAACTTATTGGCATTGCTGTTCTAGATAATTTTTATGAAACTCAGTCAATAAAGGCCCTGGCTAGTATACTCATGATCAGCAACAGACCATTTAAGAGTTCTCCAGTGCCACCTGTTAATGGCCTCCACAGGGCTTTGAAGAACTCATTTGACCCAAAGTATGCCTAATCTCACTTGATGGAGGTCAGGAACCTTACAGAGGAAGGCAAGAGACTTCATCCACAATTACTGATCTTTTTGCCATTTTGGTTTTGAATGCACACATGGGATCTTTCTTTAGATCCATCAGGTGCTGAGAATCTAAGCTATAGCCTCACATAGGACCAAGAGGCTGATTCAGACGCATCCCTTTCCAAAGCAATTAAGCACAGAGCCACAGTTGATGTCCATTTATTTCCATTTGAAAGCTGTTTTCTTCAGGATTCACAAAGGGATGGCCTGAGGCAAAGACTTTCCTGACATTCAGGGCAACAGAACAATAGCAAAAGGCCCAAAGCAGGGTTTATCCACTGAGACTTTCCTGGACACACTGATATTAGAGTTTTCTGAGATGCTCGCCATTCCCTTCATCTATCTTGTACATGGCCATGTCACTCAGATTGGAGGTGGTACATATCTTGGACACAAAACAATGAGCCTATTCTTGAGAGTGACCAGAATTGAGGAAGAAATCAGGAACTTAGGAAGATTGCAGGTGTTGCCCATCCATAAGGCAAGGGGCAGTCCACTCCTAAATTGGGCAGGATGAATGCTGGGAAGATTTCTACTAGACAGGACACATTGATGCATTCTTTTTTCTAAGGTCTACAACCACGAACACAGTGGGTTACAAAGACATGCAAAAAATCGCCTTGTCAAACTACTTACTAGAAGCAGTCCACTCCAAACCAAACAAACCGCCTTTCCTACCTATTCTCATAAGAAGAGACTAAACCACAAAATCACACACACACGCGCAAACGCACCTCCTTCATTCAAGTAGGTCTGTGACTATCTGGAGTGTCCTCTGACTGGTGGGCCATACTATGTTCCCCCAAAAGGCCTGTCCTGTCTCAGATCTGGTCGCGGTGAACCACTACCTGCTTTCTCAGGAAAGGCCCCTCTTCAGAGCTCTCCTGGCATTTGAAATCCTCATATCAGTAGGTACCAAGGAATACTTAGTCTATCCTTGGTTTTTCCAAACAATGGAGCCCACTGGCACTGGAACTGTGACAAGGTCTTGGTATTCTCTGTCTTCCTGGAGCCCAAGGTCAGGGAGTTTCTTCACCAAGGAAGTGAGGTAGGTCGCTTCATTCAGGAACTGAGTGACTTTACTGCCTTTGCAACCACTTTGTCCTAACAGGTGATTGCAAGGTTCCCATGAGGTGGAGGCTGCCCCTACTTCCCGAGACAGTTTCAACAGTTAGAATGGTATATCAACCATAGGAATCCGGGAACAGCTCTCCACACAGGCCTGGTTTGGTCCCTCTTCTCTACATTAAGAAAAGAGAGGCTGATTCAGACACAATGCTTCATCCTGAGTGCGTTGTTTGCCATGGAAGATGACTTTTGCTCTCTCAGGTCCTTCATAGCTGCCTATGTCTTCTCCAGGGATCGTTTCTGCTTAAAACTTTGAGGATCTCAGCATCTGGAAGATCCCCTACATTCCTGTATTGTAAGACCAACTCTGTCGCTGCTCTTCTGTAAAGTTAGATTGAGGGAACAGTGTTTGGTTAGGCTTAATAACAGGTTCGATTTGGATTAAGAATCATTCTGAGCGATGAATAATGGTATTGGGAATGTGCGATATTTACAAGAATATTTAGGTGAAATATAAGTATGAAAACAGAAATCTAGGTAAAATTTGAAGCCCAGAAGGGCATTGGGCCTTTAATTGGGATACTTAGCTTTGACTTACGTTCTGCACAGATGTCTTAAATAAATCCATATACAATGTCATAGGACCTTGTACCTTGGATGATTGAATGTCACGAGAATATCCAGTCCAAAAGCTGTAGTCGGTAGGATTAGGAAAAGTGTCGGTAGGTTTAGAAAGAATAGTGATTATAGGTTTTGGAGGAAATGTTTTTAGCAATTGGGTTTCGGTTAGAAAGTGAATTTAAATGTCAGCACATGTGAAGAGTCAGTCAAAATGATAAACTGGGAAAATATTTAGGAAAGCAGAAATCAATAGAGACATTAGGATATCAGGCAAAGTATAAAGTGAGTGATAGGATTACACATTTTCAACAGGCTTGAGGTTGAATATATAATCTTAGGAGGAAACAAATATATAGTCACCAATAGGATTGACATTTGAGAGCGGTAGCAACCTGGACAGAAATATTTTTAGTAATCCATGCTCACTTTTCATTTAGGTTTTGGTACAATCATAACTGTGACCTTTGCATTTTGTTTCCAGAATATTACTGTGATAACATGTACATGTAGATCAGGTGACATGAGTATTTCTTCCACCATTTCTGGGAGCAATATTGTGAAGACGTATAAGTTAGTACTGGGGGTACAAATAGGTGTACCCTGTGTCTATGAATATAGAGATAATGCATGAATAGACCATACTGTGAATAAATAGTATTACTGGTTCCAACTTTGAATAATGGATTGAATTGATAAATGAAAACATAGAGGAAATCTTATATTGATATATATACATTCATTAAAACCAAATATACATCTAATGGTAATATTAGGGTTATGGTTCATCATGAAGAGTGTGTGAGTTTTGCTTCAAAAATGATTAAGGAAATCGAAAAAGAAACCTCATGAAAAGATCAGTCAAGAAACATGGAGTTATACATGTGTTCTGAAGCAGGAAGTGATTGAAAATGAAACAAATGCCTATTAATTTTCGAATTTCTAGATGAAATATATATTTTATGATGTGCATAAACGGAAGAAATTGCAATGTACCAGTGTTGAATAAAAATGAATTTCAAAATACACATCATGTCCCATAGAAATCTATTTGCATTGATGTTAAACTGGGTAAGTTACTGCAGAAATACAAGGATTTGTATGCACCATTCACTGAAGATAGTTCTCAGTACGAGGAAACAAATATGTTTTTCAGGTGTGTGAATATTCCTGGGAATAATCTAGTGAAAAGTTGATTAAAAATCCACATACATGAATATGAATTATTTTAGGGAGTGTATAATAAGACACATATTTCATATTTTGAAAAATCTGGAGAGTATGTATACACACACACACACAAACAGACTTTAAAAAGTAGGAATATATATGCCAATTGAAATTCACCATGAAATATATATCATCCACAGATCAGAAATATTTATTTTACTGAACATGGGTTTTTGTGTAAAGTTGTTCAACCAGGAAGCTCACCCATTGGTTGAATTTTCAGTTCCAGCATCATTTAGGAAGAGTGAACTATTCTAACAATTTGTATCTGCCAAGTGAGCCATCTCACAAGAATGTACGTGTGATTCCAGGTAGGATTCTATATGTGCATATAAAATTACATGTGCTGAATAGGCTGCAGAGAAAGGGAGTCAGGTATTCACATATTTGTTAACTTTAGAAATACATGGAGAAATATTTCAACAGAAAATTGACTAGATTTATAACTCCTACCCTATATAATGCAAAAGGCAAGTCCCACTATACAACATGCATCCTCTGAACTGCTTATATTTCTATTCTGTTTGGGTTTTTATTCTCCATCATATTAGGATTAGTAGTCAGAGTCTAGTAATGTAGTGGTTAGTGTCATGGATTCAGTATTTCTAATGGAAATTTGGAAAATGAAACCAATGTGTATGTAAATATATGCTACACAAAAATCTTCCCACTCTCATCCAGAAAAATGCCTTGACATTACCTTCGCACCAAGAAAGACACAATTAGAGGAGAAGAATTAGAAAATGTGTGAATACATATATTCAATGAAAAATCCTCAGAAATTCACAACCTTGGAGGTGGTAGAGGAGTTTCCAAAAGTAAGGGACAGGATAAACACTCCACAAACATGGAGCTCTACTGGCCTAAAGACTTCTTGAGAAATGCCTCTGAGTTTGGGCACTTGAAATATATGTTGTTTTCAGGAGCTTTAGCTTCTTTCTAGTGAGACCATCAAAGCTGGGTCTGCATCTATGTGACCTGGAGGACATGGCATCTTATTTTTCAATGAACATGAGGCAGCAGTGCTGGTTTCTCTCTTTGCAGGTAAACTGTGGCCACTGGGGGCTAAGTGTCTCCCCGTTTGGACTGTGAAGCAATTTGGTCATGATCCACTTTTCGTTGTGTTTCTTGCTGCTGCACTGGGAGTTTGGTGTTTGCTTCATGAAATACAACGAGTTTATCTGGGACACAGTGCTGGAGGGAGTTCTGTCACGTGTGGTGGGTCAGTGTCTGCAGGAGAATGCACCAACCAGGCTTCTATCCAGATAGCTTTCCCCCTTGACCATAGCAACCTGATTCTGAACATTGCCCTGAAACCTCTGCATATAACAAGATGCCTTTACATAGAAGGGTCTGCTGCCTGCACCATGTCAGTCACAAGGCATTTGGAATCCAATGCTAGATCCTCATGGCCGTACCACTGATGTTTTATCACACACCTGCCCACCACTGCTCTAGGTCCACTTCTCAGCAGACTCCAACTTACTGGCATCTGTGTTCTACACCATGTTAAAGAAACCCAGTCAATCTAGGCACTCTCTGGTATACTCATGATCAGCAACAGGACATCCAAAGGTTCTCCAGTGCCACCTGGTCATGGTAATTTTAAAAATTTTATGATATTTATGTAACCATTTTCAAGGATGAAGTTGGAGGCATTGTGGGTTTCAATTATTCAGAAACCATTAAATGGTGAGGAATCTCATTTTAATGAAAGCTCTGGAGAACTCTCACAGGCAAGGCTTCCCAAATAGTGGCCAAAACGTCACTTGAAGCCAGGCCCATTGAGGTCTAAAATGTGAGGTCCATGTGTGTTTTGACTCTCAATTGTGGCTGCCATGTCTTTCAGAATAAAATTATGTGATTCTCTGGCTGAGAGTCCCAGTGAACTGTGGAAAGTCCCCCTGGGACTAGATCACAGCTTCCAATGGCGACTCTCATGCGTTGCCTCCGAAAATCTTAACACAATTCATGGCAATTCTTCTCTGAGGTCAGTTCAAGAACTGAGTCTCTAAGGGGAATCACACCAGAATTCAACCCAGGTTGAACCAGTAATCTCTCACAATTAAAACCTAAACACTCCCACATGACCCTCATCTTCTTCCATATAGACACTCATCATAACCTCTGGCTGGAGGTTTCCATGAGGGCACAGCCCAAGACAGTGTCCAAAATAAGCTTCCTTGTCCCTCATTTGCCTAAAGTCACGTTTGCCTGGACACCCTTCCTATGAACCAGGAGTGATCAAATAGGCCTGACATTTATACTGCTCCACTTCTCCAATTTGAGGCCTACTGACTGAGGGGTTTAAATTCTTTTTGGGAATTGGACACATGAGAAACCACAAGAACTATGGGCAAGCCACTGCAGAGCTTTGAAGAACCCATTTGACACAAAGGATCCCTATTCTTCCTTGATGGAAGTAAGTGCCCTACCAGAGGAAGGCAAGAGACTTCATCCACAATGACTCTACTTTTAGCCATTTTGGTTTTGGATGCACATATGGAATCTTTCTTTAGATCCATAAGGTGCATAGAATCTAAGCCACAGCCTCACACAGGGCCAAGAGGCTGATTCAGACACATCCCTTTCCAAAGCAATTAAGCAAAGAGCCACAGGAGATGCACATTTATTTCCAATTGAAAAGTCTTTTGTTAAGGCTTCCAAAAGATTTGGCCTGAGGAAAACACCTTCCTGACATTCAGGGCAACAGAAAAATATGTATGCATAAGGCCCAAAGCAGGGTTTCTCCACTGAGATATTCCTGGTCACACTGCTATCTGAGTTTTCTGAGATGCTCGGCCATTCCATTCAGCTATCCAGTACATGGCCATTTCACAGACCTTGGAGGTGGTACATATCTTGGACACACAACCATGAGTCTACTCTTGAGAGTGACCAGAATTGAGTAAGAAATCAGGAACTTAGGAAGATTGCAGGTGTTGCCCATCCATAAGGCAAGCCGCAGTCCATTCATAAATTGGGCAGGATGAATGCTGGGAAGCTTTCTACTAGACAGGACACATCCATTGATGCATTCTCTTTTCTAATGTCTACAACCACTAACACAGTGGGATACACAGACATAGAAAAACTCGCATTGTCAAAGGACTTAGAAGAATCAGATAATTCAAAACCAAACAAACCTCCTTTCCTACATATTCTGAGAACATGAGACAAAACCACAAACCCCACCCGAACTCACAAATTCAACTTCTTCCCCCAAGTAGGTCTGTGACTATCCGGAATGTCCTCTGACTTGTGGGCCATACTGTGTTCTCCCGAAATGGCCTGTCCTGCCTCAGATCTGGTCACCTTGGCCAACTCTGTGAAGTTGTCAGGAGCCATTGTTGAGCCACTACCTGCTTTCTCAGGAAAGGCCCCTCTTCAGAGCACTCCTGGCATTTGGCCATCCTCACATCAGTAGGTACCAAGAATGACTGACGCTGTCCTTGGTAAATCCAACAAGTGAGCCCACTGGAACTGTGACTGGGACTGGCTCTGGGTGCCTGGCTACTTGGGTCACAAGTTCAGAGAGTTCCATCACCAAGTAAGTTAGGAAGGTCATTTCTTCGGGAACTGAATGAGGTCACTGCCGTGGCAACCACTTTGTCCTAACACTTGCTTCCAAGGGTCCCATGAGATGGAGGCTGCCCCTAATTCCTGAGACACTTTCAAAAGTTAGAATGGTATACCAACCATAGGTACCCAGGAACAGCTCTCCACACAGGCCCGGTTTGCTCCATCTCCTCTACGTTAAGGATAGAGAGTTGATTCAGCCTCAACCCTTCATCCTGACCAGGTTGTTTTCCATGGAAGATTACTTTTGCTCTCTCCGGTCCTTCATAGCTGCCTATATCTTCTCCAGGGATAATTTCTGCATTGACCTTTGAGGTTTTCAGCAGGTTGAAGATCCCCTACATTCCTGTATTGTAAGAACAAATCTGTCCCTGCTCTTCTGAATACTTAAATTGATGGAACAATGTATGGTTAGTGTTATTAACATGTTCAATTAAAACCAAAACACTACCACATGGCCCTTATATTCTTCCATATAGACACTCATCATTACGTCTGGCTGGAGGTTTCCACAAGGGGCGAAGCCCAAGACAGTGTCCAAAATAAGTTCCCTTGCCCCTCATTTGCCTAAAGTCTGGGTTTCCTGGACACCCTTCCTGTGAACCAGGATTGATCAAATAGGCCTGCCATTAATAATGCTCTTTTTCTCCTTTTTGAGGCCTACTGAACGTGAGGTATAGATTCTTTATGTGATTTGGAGTCATGTGAAACCCAAGCACCTTTTCTCGTCTTTGAAGAACTCATTAGACCCAAAGGATCCCTATTCGTACTTGATGGAGGTGAGGAGCCTAACAGAGGAAGCAAGAGACTTCATCCACAATGTCTGATCTTTTTGCCATTTTGGTTTTGGATGCACACATGGGATCTTTCTTTAGATCCATCAGGTGCTGAGATTGTAAGCCACAGCCTCACACAGAGCCGAGAGGATGATTTAGACACATCCTTTTCTAAAGCAATTAATCTAAGAGCCACGGGTGATGCTCATTCATTTCCATTTGAAAGCAGTTTCTTCAGGCTTCACAAACTGGTGGTCTGAGGCAAAGACCTACCTGACATTCAGGTCAACAGAACAGTAGGTAAGCAAAAGGCACAAAGCAGGGTTTCTCTACTGAGACTTTACTGGTCACACTGATATCTGAGTTTTCTGAGATCCTCCCCATTCATTTCAGGTATCCAGTAAATGGCCATGTCACAGAGCTCGGAGGTGGTACATATCTTGGACAAAAAAAAATGAGCCTATTCTGGAGAATGGCCAGAATTCAGGAAGAAAACAGGAACTAAGGAAAATAGTAGGTGTTGCCCATCGATAAGGCAAGCAACAGTCCATTCATAAATTGGGCAGGATGTGTCCTGGAATGCTTTCTACTTGTCAGGACACATGCATTGATGCATTCACTTTTCTCATATCTTCAACCACCGACAAAGTGGGATACACAGACATAGAATCACTCACCATGTCAAATGACTTATTAAAAACAGTCCACTCCAAACCAAACAAACTGCCTTTCCTACCTATTCTCAGAACATGAGACAAAACCATAAACTCACATCTACACCCTCAAAGGCATATCGTTTACCCACATAGGTCTGTGAGTAACCAGAGTGTCCTCAGACTGATAGGCCATACTATGTTCCCCCGAAATGGCCTGTCCTGTCTCAGATCTGGTCTCCTTTACCAACTCTCTAAAGTTTTCAGGAGCCATCGGTTAGTCACTACCTGCTTTCTCAGGAAAGGCCCCTCTTCAGAGCTTTCCTGGCATTTAGTGATCCACAAGAAAGACTGACTCTGTCCTTGGTAAATCCAAACAAGTGAACCCACTGGGAAAGGGACTGGGACTGGCTCTTGGTGCCTGGCTTCCTGGATCCCAAGTTCAGACGGTTCCATCACCAAGAAAGTGAGGTAGGTCACTTCCTTCAGGAACTGAATGAGGTCACTGCCTTGGCAACCACTTTGTTCTAACATTTGCTTCCAATGGCTCCATGACATGGAGGCTGCCCCTACTTCCTGTGTCACATTCACAAGTTAGAATGGTATACCAACCATAGGCACCCAGGAACAGTCAGAGTCTACTAGGGTATGGCTTACTGTCAGGAATTCAGTATTTCAAATAGAAAATAGGAAAATGAATCTAATGTGTATACAAATATATGCTAGACAAAAATCTTCCCACTGTCCTCCACAACAATGCCTTGATATTTCCTTCACCACAAGTAAGACACAATTAGTGGAGAATAGTTTGAAAATCTGTGAATATATATCTGGAAAAAAAATGAATGGAGTTCACAACCTTGGAGGTGGTAGAGGAATTTCCAAATGTAAAAGAAAGGATAAACACTCCACAAACATGGAGCTCTGGTGGCCTAATAAATTTTTGAGAAACTGCCTCTGAGTTTGGGCCCTTGAAATATTTGTTGTTGTCAGGAGCTTTAGCTTCCTTTGTAGTGAGACCACCAAATCTGGGTCAGCATCTATGTGACCTGGATGACATGGTTCCTTATTTTCTATTGAACATGAGGCAGCAGTTCTGAATTCTCTCTTTGTAGGTAAACTGAGGCCACTGGGGTCTAAGTGTCTAACCGTGTGGTCTGTGAAGCCATTTGGTCATACTCGAATTTTTGTGGTGTTATTTACTGCAGTACTCTGAGTTTGGTATTGGCTTCATGAAGTACAAGGAGATAAACTGGGACACAGTCCTAGAGGGAGTACTCTCATGTGTGGTGAGTGAGGGTCTGCAGGAGAATGCACCAACCAGGCTTCTATCCCAAAAAGCTTGCACCCATGTCCATAGCAACCTGATTCTGAACATTGCCATGAAACCTCTCCATATAACAAGATCCCTTTATTTGTAAGGGTCTGCTGGCTGCACCATGTCAGTCACAATCCATTTGGAAGCCAAGGGAAGATCCATGTGGCCCCACGACAGATGTTTTATCATACACCTGCCAACCACTGCTCTAGGCCCACTACTCAGCAGGTTCCAACTTTCTGGCATCTCTGTTCTACAACATTTTCATGAAACCCAGTCAATCAGGGCACTGTCTGGTATACTCGTGATCAGCAACAGACATCCAAAGATTTTCTAGTGCCACCTGTTCATAGGAATATCAAAAATTTTATGGTGTTTATCTAGCCAATTTTCAAGGATGAAGTTGGAGGCACTGTGGGTTTCAATTCATTCAGGAACCATGAAATAGTGAGGAAGCTCATTTCAATGAAAGCTCGGGACAACTCTCACAGGCAAGGCTTCCCAAGGAGTGGCCAAAAGGTCACATGAAGCCAGGCCCATTGAGGTTTACAATTGAGGTCCATGTGTGTTTTGACTCTCAACTATGACTGCTAAGTCTTTCTGAATAAAGTCATGTGATATCCTGGCTGAGAATCCCAGTGCTCTTTGGAAAGCCAACCTGGGCCTAGATCTCAGTCTCCAAGGGCAACTCTCATGTGTGGCGTCCTAAATTCCAAACACAATTCATGCCAATACATCGCTGAGATCTGTTCCAGAACTCAGTCTCTAAAGGGAATCACACAAGAGTTAAAGCCCAGGTTGACCCTGGAATCTTTTCCAACCGTAACACAAATGACCACAATTAAACCAAAACACTCCAACATGGCCCTCATCTTCTTCCATATAGACAGTCATAATAAACTCTGGTTGGAGGTTTCCATGAGGGGCGCAGCCCAAGACAGTGTTCAAAATAAGCTCACTTGCCACTCATTTGCCTAAAGTCAGGGTGACATGGAAACCCTTCCTGTGAACGAGGGGTGATCAAATAGGCCTGCCATTAATAGTGCTCTACTTCTCCAATTTGAGGCCTACTCTCTGTGGGGTATAGATTCTTTATGAGAATTGGGGTCATGAGAAAACCCAAGCACCTATGGGCTACCCTCTGAAGGGATTTGAAGAACCCATTTGAGTGAACCAAGGAGTTGGATCAAAAGACTTTAGATATAGGGTTTTGGTTAGAGAGTGAATGTAAATTTCAGCATATGTGAAGAGTCAGCCACAGTGATGAACTGGGGAAAATGTGTAGGAAAGCAGATATCAATAGAGATATTAGGAAATCAGGCAAAGTACAAAGAGAGTGATAGGATAAGACATTTTTAACAGGGTTGAGTTTGAATATACAATCTTAGGAAGAAACAAATATGTAGTCACCAATAGGAATGATATTCGAGATCATTAGTGAATCAGGACATGGATGTTGTTAGTAATACATGCTCACTTTCAATATAGGCTTTGGTACAATCATAAGTGTGACACTTGCATTTTTTGTCAGGAATATTACTGTGATGAAATGCATATGTATATCAGGTGACTAGAATATTTCTTCCACCATTTTTGAAAGCAATATTTTAAAGGCTTATAAATTAGTATTGGGGATACAAATAGGTATACCCTGGGTCTATGAATATAGAGATGATTCTTTAATAGACCATACTGTGAATAAATAATATAACTGGTTCAAAATTTAAATAATGGATTGAATTGATATCTGAAACTATACAAGAAATCTTACATTGATATACATACATTCATTCCGAACAGTTATACATCTAATGATAATATTAGTGTTACGGTTTATTATGAAGAGTGTGTGAGTTTTGTTTCAAAAGTGATTATGGAAATCGAAAATAATGTGTTTGGAAAGAATCTCATGAAAAGAACAGTCAAGAAACATGGAGGAATACATGTCTTCTCAAGTAGGAAGTGATTGAAATTGAACCAAATGCCTATAAATTTGTAAAATTGTGGATGAAATGATATATCCTATATTGCCCATAAACTGCAGAAATAGTAATGTACCAGTGTTGAATAAAAATGAACTTCAAAATACACATCATGTCCCATAGGTGTCTACTTGCATTGATGTTAAACTGGGTGAGTCACTGTAGAAATATTAGGATTTCTTAGCACCATTCCCTGAAGTTAGTTTTCAGTACTAGGAAACAAATATGTATTTCAGTGGATGTATATTTCTAAGAATAATCTTGTGAAAAATTGATTATATATCCCCATACAGGAACATGAATGAATTTAGGCAGTGTATAGTAAGACACTTATATTTCATATTTTGAAAATCTGGAGACTATATATATATATAGACACAAACACACACACATTATAATGTAGCAATATATATGCCAATTGAAATTCATCATGAAAAATAACTCATCTGCATATCAAAAAATATTCATTATACTGAACATGGATTATGTATAATGTTGTTCATCTAGGAAGGTCACCCATGGGTTGAATTTTTAGTTCCAACAGCCTTTAGGAGAAGTGATCTCTTCTCACAATTTGTATCTGCCAAGTCAGCCACCTCACAAGAATGTACGTGTGAAACCAGGTAGGATTCTATTTTTGCATATAAAAATACATGTGCTTAATAGGCTAAAGAGAAAGAGAGACAGAAATTCACATATTTCTTAACTTTAAAAACACATGGAGAATTATTTCAACAAATAATTGACTAGATTTATAACTCCTACCTTATATCATGCAAAAGGCAAGTACAACTACACACCATGCCTCTTCTGAACTGCTTGTATTTCTATTCTGTTTTGGTTATTTTTCTCATCATATTAGTATTAGTAGTCAGAGTCTATCAGGGTATGGGCTAGTGTCAAGGATTCAGTATTTCGAATGAAAAATTGAAAAATGAATCCAATGTGTATGCAAATATGTGCTACAAAAAAATCTTCCTTCTCTCATATAGAAGAATGACTTGACATTACCATTGCCCCAAGTAAGTCACAATTAGAGGAGAAGAGTTAGAAAATCTGTAAATATATATCTGCAACGAAAATGCTCAGGAGTGCACAACCTTGGAGGTGGTAGAGGAGTTTCCAAAAGTAAGTGACATGGGAAATACTCCACAGACATGAAGATCTGCTGGCCTAAACACTTCTTGAGAAACTGCCTCTGAGGTTGGGCACTTGAAATATATGTTGTTTTCAGGAGCTTTCGCTTCCTTTATAGTGAGACCATCTAAGCTGGGTCTGCATCTATGTGACCTGGAGGACATGGCATCTTATTTTCCAATGAACATGAGGCAGCGATGCTGAATTCTCTCGTTGTAGGTAAACTATTGCCACTGGGGGCTAAGTGTCTCCCCGTGTGGACTGTGAAACCATTTGGTCATCTTCCACTTTTCGTGGTGTTTCTTGCTACTGCACTGGTAGTTTGGTATTGGCATCACGAAATACAAGGAGTTCAACTGGGACACAGTGCTGGAGGGAGTTCTGTCACGTGTGGTACTTGTATCCTGGTCTACAGTAGAATGCACCAACCAGGCTTCTATCCCACATAGCTTGCCCCCTTGATCATAGCAACCTGATTCTAAACATTACTCTGAAACTTCTCCATATAACAAGATGCCTTTATATACAATGGTCTGATGGCTGCACCATGTCTGTCTCAAGACAATTGAAAGTCAATGGCAGATCCACATGGCCCCACCACAGATGTTTTATCATACACCTTCCCACCACTGCTCTAGGCCCACTACTCTGCAGTCTCCAACTTTCTGGCATCTCTGTTCTAAACATTTTCATGAAGCCCAGTCAATCAAGGCACTGTCTGGTATACTCATGATCAGCAAAAGTACATCAAAAGGTTCTCCAGTGCCATCTGGTCATGAAAATTTCTAAATATTCATGGTATTGATCTAGACAAATTTCAAGGATGAAGGTGGAGGCACTGTGGGTTTCAATTCATTCAGGGACCATTAAATGTTGAGGAAGCTCATTTCAATGAAAGATCTGGAGAACACTCACAGGCAAGGCTTCCCAAAGAGTGGCCAAAAGGTCACATGAAGCCAGGCCCATTGAGGTCTACAATGTGAGGTCCATGTGTGTTTTGACTCTCAACTATGGGTGCCAAGTCTTTCAGAATAAAATCATGTGATATCCTAGCTGAGATTCTCAGTACTCTTGGGAAAGCCACCCTGGGCCTAGATCTCAGTTTCAAAGGGCGACTCTCATGTGTGGCCTCCTGAAATCGCAACACAATTCATGGCAATACTTATCTGAGGTCAGTTCCAGAACTCATTCTCTAAGGGGAATCACACCAGTGTTCAAGCCCAGTTGGACCCAGTCATCTCTTCCATCTGCCACACAAATGACCACAATTAAAACCAAAACACTCCCACATTGTCCTCATCTTCTTCCACATAGACACTCCTCATAACCTCTGGCTGGAGTTTTTCATGAGGGGCACAGCCCAAGACAGTGGCCCAAATAAGCTTTCTTGCCCCTCATTTGCCTAAAGTCAGGGTGGCCTGGACACCCTTCCTGTGAACCAGGAGTGATTAAATAGGCCTGCCATTAATACTCCTCCACTTCTCCACTTTGAGGCCTTCTTACTGTGGGGTTTAGTTTCTTCTTTTTTAAAAAAAAATTGAAATTTAATTGGAAAGTTAAAAAAAATTGTATTGCAGAATATTAAATTTCTTATGCAAAAGCCTTTATCTTGTTTGTGAGGGAAACCTTGATGCCTTGCCAATCTGGTTATATGGAGACACTGAAAATTTTCTGTTACATACTACATGGATGAATGGCTACAGCACATCGTTTTTTCAAACTGAAAGGCAGATAACAGCAAGTAAGATAACAAATAAAAGCCAATTTTATTAAAAAATAAAGTTGTAAAATGTCTCAAATATTGGAAATTAAATTCCTTTTTTTTTCTTTTTTTTGGTTGTTCAAAAGCTCATGCTATATCATCTTTCATACATTTGACTCATTTGGGTTATGAACTCCCATTTTTACCCCAATACAAATCGTAGAATCACATCAGTTACACACTCACGTTTTTACATAATGGCATATTAGTGATTGTTGTATTCTTCTACCTTTCCTATCCCCTACTATCCCCCTCCCCTCCCCAACCATCTACCCTCTATACCTCATCTGCTATTGTTCAATTCTCTCCCTTGTTTCCCCCCCTTTCCCCTCACAACCTCTTATATGGAATTTTGTGTAACATTAAGTGTCTCCTACCATTTCCATATGCTTTCCATTCTCTCTCCCTTTCTCTCCCCCCACTCATCTCCATTTAGTGTTAATATTTTCCTCATGCTCTTCTTCCCTGTTCTGTTCTTATTTGCTCTCTTTATATCAAAGAAAACATTTGGCATTTGTTTTTTAAGAATTGGATAGCTTTGCTTAGCATTATATGTTCTAATGCCATCCATTTCCCTTCAAATTCAATGATTTTTGTCATTTTTTAATGCTGCATAATACTCCATTGTGTATAGATGCCCCTTTTTTATCCATTCGCCTATGGAAGGTCATCTAGTTTGGTTCCACAGTTTAGCTATTATGAATTGTGCCGCTATGATCAGTGATGTGGCAGTATCCCTATAGTGCGCTCTTTTAAGATCCTCAGGGAATAGTCCGAGAAGTGAGATAGCTGGGTCAAATGCTGGATCCTTTCCCTGCTTTCCCAGGTATCTCCATACAGCTTTCCAAATTGGCCTCAACATTTTCCAGTCCCACCAGCAGTGTACAAGTGTACCCTTTTCCCCACATCCTTGCCAACACTTATTGTTGTTTGATTTCATAATGGCTGCCAATCTTACTGGAGTGAGATGGTATCTTAGGGTGGTTTTGACTTGAATTTCCCTAACTGCTAGAGATGGTGGGCATTTTTTCATGTTCTTGTTGATGGATTGTATGTCCTCCTCTGTGAAGTTTCTGTTCAGGTCCTTGGCCCATTTGTGGATTGGTTTATTTGTTATCTTATTGTTTAATTTTTGAGTTCTTTGTATATTCTAGATATTAGGGCTCTATCTGAAGTGTGGGGGGTAAAAATTTGTTCCCAAGATGTAGGCTCTCTATTTACCTCTCTTATTGTTTCTCTTGTTTCGAAAAAAACTTTTTAGTTTAAATAAGTCCCATTTGTTGATTCTTGTTATTAACTCTTGTGCTATGGCTGTCCTATTAAGGAATTTGGAGCCCAACCCCACAGTATGTACATCGTAGCCAAATTTTTCTTCTATTAGATGCAGTGTCTCTGATTTTATATCTTGCTCCTTGATCCATTTAGAGTTAACTTTTGTGCATGGCGAGAGAAAGGGATTCATTTTCATTTTGTTGCATATGGATTTCCAATTTTCCCTGGACCACTTGTTGAAGATGCTATCCTTCCTCCATTGCATGCTTTTAGGCCCTTTTTCAAATATAAGAAAGTTGTACTTTTGTGGATTGGTTTCTGTGTCCTCTATTCTGTACCATTGGTCCAGCTGACTTTTGTGATACCAGTACCACGCTGTTTTTGTTACTATTGCTTTGTAGTACAGTTTGAACTCTGTTATCGCTATACATCCTGATTCACACTTCCTGCTTAGAATTGCTATTGCTATTCTGTGTCTATTGTTTTTCCTTATGAAATTCATGATTGCTTTATATATTTCTACAAGAAATGCCATTGGGATTTTGATTGGCATTGCATTAAACCTGTAGAGAACTTTGGGTAATATCGCAATTTTGATGATGTTAGTTCTGCCTATACATGAACAGGCTACATTTTTCCATCTTCTAACATCTTCTTCTATCTCTTTCTTTAGAGTTATGTAACTTTCATTGTATAAATCTTTCACCTCTTTTTTTAGGTTGATTCCCAAGTATCTTATTTTCTATGAGGATATTGTGAATGGAGTGGTTTTCCTCATTTCAATTTCAGAAGTTTTGTTGCTGATATACAGGAATGCCTTTGATTTTTTCTTGTTGATTTTATATACTGGCACTTTGCTGAATTCATTTATTATCTCTAGCAGTTTCTTTGCATACCCTTTAGGGTTTGTTAAATATATTATCATGTCATCCTCAAATAGCGAATATTTAAGTTCTTCTTTTTCTATTTTTATGCCTTTAATTTCTTTTGTCTGTCTAATTGCTCTGGCTAGTATTTCAAGAACTAAACTGAATAGAAGTGGTGATAGAGGGCATCTCTGTCTTGTTCCAGATTTTAGAGGGAATGCCTTCAGTTTTTCTCCATTTAGGATGATGCTAGCCTGAGGTTTAGCATATATACCTTTTACCATGTTGAGGTAAGTTCTTGTTATCCCTAATTTTTATAGTGTTTTGAACATAAAGGAATGCTGTACTTTGTCAAACGCTTTATCTACATCTATCGAGATGATCATATGGTTTTTGTCTTTAAGTCTATTGATGTGGTGGATTACATTTATTGATTTCCATAAATTGATCCAGGCTTGCATCCCAGGGATGAATCCTACTTGATCATGAAGCACAATTATTTTGATATGCTTTTGTATTCAATTCACCATGATTTTATTGAGAATTTTTGCATCCAAGTTTATTAGAGGTATTGGTCTGTAGTTTTCTTTCTTTGAAGTGTCTTTGTCTGGTTATGGAATCAGGGTGATGTTGGCCTCATAGAATGAATTTGGAGGAACTCCTTCTTTTTCTATTTTTTGAAATTGCTTGAAAAGTATTGGTATTAATTCTTCTTTGAGGGTTTTGTAGAACTCCACTGTATACCTATCAGGTCCAGGGCTCTTTTTGGTTGGTTGTCTTTTGATGGTTTCTTATTTTTCTTCCTTTGTTATTGGTCTATTTAAATTGTGGGTGTCTTCCTGACTCAATCTGGGCAGATCATATGACTTAAGAAATTTATCGATATCTTCTTTATCTTCTATTTTATTGGAATATAGGGTTTCAAAATACTTTCTAATTATCTTCTGTGTTTCTGTAGTGTGTGTTGTGATATTTCCATCTTTATTCCATATGTTAGTAATTTGAGTTCTCTCTCTTCTTCTCTTCGTTAGCATGGCTAAGGGCCTGTCGAACATATTTATTTTTTCAAAGAACCAACTCTTATTTATTTCAATTTTTACAATGTAGATTTTTTGTTTCAATTTCATTGATTTCTCCTCTAATTTCAATTATTTCTTGTCTTCTACTACATTTGATGTTCTTTTGCTCTTCCTTTTTTAGGTTTTTGAGGTGTAGTGTGAGTTCATTTATTTGTTGTTGTTTTTTTCTTTTTTTGAGGAAAGAATTACAAGAAATGAATTTCCCTCTTAAAACGGCTTTCATTGTGTCCCATACAAACCGGTATGTTTTGTCTCTATTGTCATTTGTCTCTAAGAATTTTTTTATCTCCTCCTTTATGTCTTCTGTAACCCACTGATCATTCAGTAACATATTGTGCATTTTCCATGTGATGTAGAATTTTTCCTTCCTTTTTTTTTTCATTGATTTAAAGTTTCAATCCATTATGATCAGATATGGTGCATGGTATTATCTCCATACCTTTATATTTACTAAGAGTTTCCCTATTGCATAATATATGGTCTATATTGGAGTAGGATCAATGTGCTGCTGAGAAGAACGTGTATCCACTTGATGATGGTTGATATATTTTATATATGTTGGTTACGTCTAGGTTATTGATTGTGCTATTGAGTTCTATAGTATCTTTATTCAGCTTTTGTCTGGAGGAAGGCAAGAGACTTCATCCACTATGACTGCCCTTTTTGCCATTTTAGTTTTGGATGCACACATGGGATCTTTCTTTAGATCCATCAGGTGCTCAGAATCTAAGCCACAGGCTCACACAGGGCCAAGATGCAGATTCAGAAACATCCCTTTCCAAAGCAATTAAGCAAAGAGCCACAGGTGATGCACATTTATTTCCATTTGAAAACTGTTTTCTTCAGTCTTCACAAAGGGGTTGCCGGAGGCAAAGACCTTCCTGACCTTCAGGGCAACAGACAGGGAAGCAAAAGGCCCAAAGCAGGGTTTCTCCACTGAGACTTTTTTGGTCACACTGATATCTGAGTTTTCTGAGATACTCGCCATTCCCTTCAGCTATCCAGTACATTGCCATGTCACAGTGCTTGGGGTGGTACATATCTTGGACACAAAACCATGAGCGTATTCTAGAGAGTGGCCAGAATTCAGGAAGAAAACAGGAACTTAGGAAGATGGCGAGTGTTGCCCATTTATAAGGCAAGCTGCAGTTCATTCATAAATTGCACAGGATGAATGCTGGGAAGCTTTCTAGTAGACTGGACAAATCCCTTGATGCATTTTCTTTTCTAATGTCTACAACCACGGACACAATGGGATATATAGACACAGAAACACTCGCCTTGTCAAATGACTTACTAGAAACAGTCCACTCCAAAACTAACAAACCACCTTTCCTACCTTTTCTGAGAACAGGAGACAAAACAACAAACCCACAACCACACCCACAAAGACACCTCCTTCCCCCAGTAGGTCTCTGACTATCCAGAGTGTCCTCTGACTGGTGGGCCATGATATATTCTTCCATATTGGGGTGTCCTGTCTCTGATATGGTCTCCGTGGCCAACTCTGTGATGCTGTCAGAAGCCAGCGATGAGCCACTACCTGCTTTCTCAGGAAAGGCCCCTCTTCAGATCTTCCTGGCATTTGGCCAACCTCACATCAGTATGTACCAAGAAAGACTGACTCTGTCCTTGGTAAATCCAAACAAGTTTGACCACTGGGACTTGCACTGGGACTGGCTTTGGGTGCCTGGCTTCCTGGATCCCATGTTCAGAGAGTTTCATCACCAAGGAAGTAAGTTGAGTTCATTTCCTTCAGGAACTGAATGATGTCACTACCCTGGCAACCACATTTTCCTAACAGTTCCTTCCGAGGGTCCCATCAGATGGAGGCTGCACCTACTTGCTCTGACATTTTCACAAGTTAGAATGGTATATCAACCGTAGGCACCCGGGATCAACTCTCCACACCGGCCTGGTTTGGTCCATCTTCACTACATTAAGAAAAGAGAGGCTGATTCAGACACATCCTTTCATCATGACCAGGATGTTTTCCATGTAAGATGACTTTTGCTCTCTCAGGTCCCTCATAGCTGCCTACATCTTCTCCAGGGATTATTTCTGCATGGACTTTTGATGTTGTCAGCTGGTGGAAGATCCCCTACCTTCCTGTATTGTAAGACCAACTCTGTTCCTGCTCTTCTGTAAATGTGATTGAGGGAACAGTGTATGGTTAGGGTTAATAGCATGTTCGATTTGGGTTAGGAATAATTATGCTGGATGAATAATGGTATTGGGAACCTGTGATATTTATAAGAATATAGACGTGAAATATATGTATGATAACAGAGATCTAGGAAAGATTTGAAGCCCAGATAGGAATTGAAACCACGATTGGTATACTTAGCTTGAATTATGTTCTGCACCGAGGTCTCAGATAAATTGATATACAATGGCATAGGACCGTGTACCTCGGATGTTTGAATGTAGAAGAGAACATGCAGTCAAAAAGGGATAGTCTGTAGGATTAGGAAGATAGTCAGTAGGTTTAGGAAGAATAGTGAGTATAGGAGTTGGACCAAAAGTTCTTTAGCAATAGGGTTTCAGATAGAGAGTGAATGTAAATGTCAGCACATTTGAAGTTACAGTCACAATGATGAACTGGGGACAATATGTAGAAAAGCAGATATCAATAGGGACATTAAAAAATCAGGCATAGTATAAAGTGAGTGATAGGATTAGATATTTTCAAAAGGCTTGAGGTTGAATATATAATCTTAGGAAAAAAACAAATATGTAGTAACAAAGAGGATTGACATTTGAGAGCATTACTCAACCTGGACAGATGTTTTTAATAATCCATGCTCACTTTCCATTTAGGCTTTGGTACAATCATAAGTGTGACCTTTGCATTTTGTGTCCAGAATACTACTGTGATAAATGTATATGTAGATCAGGTGACATGAGTCTTTCTGCCACCATTATGGGGAGCAATATCCTGAAAACTTATAAATTAGTACTGGGGATACGAAAAGGTGTACCCTGTGTTGATGATTATTCAGATGATGCATGAATAGACCATATTGTGAATAAAGTATATAACTGGTTCCAACTTTAAATAATGGATTGAATTTGCATCTGAAAAAAATATATGAAATCTTATATTGATATACATAAATTCATTCCAACCTGTTATATATCTAATGGTAATATTAGGGTTACAGTTTATCATGAAGAGTGAGTTTTGCTTGAACAATGATAATGGAATCGAAAATAATGTGTTTAGAATGAAGTCAAGTGAAAAGAACAGTAGAGAAATATGGAGGAATACATGTGTTCTGAAATAGTAAGTAATTGAAAGTGAACCAAATGCCTATAAATTTGTGAAGTTGTGAATGAAAAAAATATATCCTATGTTGTACATAAACTGAAGAAATTTTAATGTACCAGTGTTTAATAAAAATGAACTTCAAAATACACATCATGTCCCATAGAAATCTATTTGCATTGATGTTAAACTGGGTCAGTTACAGTAGAAATATTAGGATTTGTAAGCACCATTCACTGAACTTAGTTTTCAGTAGTAGGAAACCAATATGTATTTCAGGTGGTTGAGTATTTCTTAGAATAATCTTGTGTAAAGTTGATTATACACCAAAATACATGAATATGAATGAATTTAGGGAGTGTATAATAAGATACATATATTTCATATTTTGGAAATTCTGGAGAATATATATATATATATATATATATATATATATATATATATATATATACACACACACAAATACACACACAAACACACACACACAAATTAATATGTAGAAATATATATGCCAATTGAAATTCATCATAAAATATAATTCATTCACATATCCAAAAATATTCATTTTACTTAACATGGATTTATGTATAATGTTTTTTACTAGGAAGCTCACCCATAGGTTGAATTTTCAGTTCAATCAGTATTTAGGGGGAGTCATCTCTTTTCACAATTTTTATATTCCAATGTCAGTGAGCTCACAAGAATGTACGTGGGATACCAGGTAGGATAGTATATGTGCATAAAAAATACATGTGCTGAATAGGATACAGAGAAAGGGAGACAGGAATTTACATATGTGATAACTTTAAAAACTCATGAAGAAATATTATAATAAAAAGTTGACTAGATTTAAAACACATACTCTTGATAAAGCAGAAGGCAAATACAAGTATACACCATGCTTCCTATGAAAGGACTGTATTTCTATTCAGTTAGGTTTCTTTTTCTCCATCATATTAGGATTAGTAGTCAGATTCTAGTAGGGTATGGGTTGGTGTCAGGGATTCAGTATTTCAAATGGAAAATAGAAAAATTAATCTAATGTGTATGCAAACATGTACTACAGGAACAATTTCCCACTCTCTTCCAGAACAATGGCTTGACATAACCATCACTCCAAGTAAGACACAATTAGAGGAGAGGAGTTAGAAAATTTGTGAATATATATGAGAAATGTAAAATGCTCAGAATTTCACAACACTGGAAGTAGAAGAACAGTTTCCAAAAGTAAGGGAGAGGGTAAACACTTCACAAACATGGAGCTCTGCTGGCCTAAAGACTTCTTGAGAAACTTCCTCTGTGGTTGGGCACATGAAATATTTGTAATTGTCAGGAAATTTAGTTTCGTTTGTAGTGACACCATGAAATCTGGGTCTGCATCTATGTGACCTGTAGGACATGGTTCCTTATTTTCTAATGAAAATGAGGCAGCAGTTCTGAATGCTCTCTTTGTAGGTAAACTGTGGCCACTGGGAGCTAAGTGTCTTCCCGTGTGGTCTGTGAAGCCATTTGGTCATGCTCCAATTTTCAGGGTGTTTCTTACTCCTGAACTGGGAGTTTCGTATTAGATTCATGAAATACAAGGAGTTCAACTGCGACACAATGATAGAGGGAGTTCTGTCACGTGTGGTTTGTCATGGTCGACAAGAGAATGTACGAACCAGGCTTTAATCCCACATAGCTTTCCCACTTGACTATAGCAACCTGATTCTGAACATTGCCCTGAAACCTCTCCATATAAAAAGATGCCTTTACATATAAGGGTCGGCTGCCTGCACCATGTCAGTTGCAAGTCTTTTGGAAGCCAATGGAAGATCCAGGTGATCCTACCAAAAATATTTATTTACACACCTACAGTCCACTGCTCTATGCCCACTACTCAGCAGGCTCCAACTTACTGGCATCTCTGTTCTACAACATTTTCACGAAACCCAGTCAATCAAGGCACAGTTTGGAACCATCATGATCAGCAACAGGACATTCAAAGTTTATCCAGTGCCACCTGGTCATGGAAATTTCAAAAATTTCATGGTATTTATCTAGCCATTTTTCAAGGATGAAGTTGGAGGCACTGTGGGTTTCAATTAATTCAGGAACCATTAAATGGTGAGGAAGCTCATTTCAATGAAAGCTCTGGAGATCACTCACGGGGAAGGCTTCCCAAAGAGTGGCCAAAAGGTCACATGAATCCAGGCCCATTGAGGTATACAAAGTGAGATCCATGTGTGTTTGTATTCTCAACTAAGGGTCCCAAGTCTTTAAGAATTAAATCATGTGATATCCTGGCTCAGAATCCCCGAGCACTGTGGAAAGCCATCCTGGGCCTAGATCTCAGATTACAAGGGTGATTCTCATGTGTGACCTCCTAAAATCCCAACACTATTTTTTGCAATACTTCTCTGAGGTCAGTTCCAGAACTCAGTCTCTAAGGGTAATCACACCAGAGTTCAAGCTCCGGTGGACACAGTCATCTCTTCCAACTACCACACAATTGACCACAATTTAAACCAAAACACTCCCATATGGACCTCATCTCCTTCCATATAGACACTCATCATAACCTCTGGCTGGAGGTTTCCATGAGGGGCGCAGACCAAGACAGTATCCACAATAATCTACCTTGCCCCTCATTTGCCTAAAGTCAGGGTGGCCTGGACACGCTTCCTGTTAACCAGGAGTGATCAAATAGGCCTGGTGTTAATACTGTTCTGCTTGTCCAATTTGAGGCCTACTGACTGTCAGATATTGATTCTTTATGTGAATTGGAGTCATGAGAAAACCCAAGCACCTATGGGCTAGCCTCTGCAGGTTTTGAAGAACTCGTTTGACCCAAAGGATTCCTATTCTCACTTGATGGAGGTCAGGAACCTTACAGAGGAAGGCGAGAGACTTCATGCCAATGACTGCTCTTTTGGCCATTTTGGTTTTGAATGCACGCATGGGAAATTTCTTTAGATCCCTCAGGTGCTGAGAATCTAAGCCACTGCCTCATACAGAGCCAAGGGGCTGATTCAGACACATCCCTTTTCAAAGCAGTTAAGGAAAGAGCCACATGTATGCCCAATAATTTCCATTTGAAAACTGTTTTCTTCAGGCTTCACAAAAGGGTGGCCTGAGTCAAAGACCTTCCTGAAATTCAGGAAAACAGAACAATAGGTAAGCAAATGGTCCAAAGCAGGGTTGCTCCACTGAGAATTTCCTGGTCACACTGATACTTGAGTTTTCTGAGATGCTTGCCATTTCTTTCAGCTATCCAGTACATGGCCAGTCACAGAGCTTGAAGGTGGTACATATCGTGAACAAAAAACCATGGTCCTATTCTGTAGAGTGGCCAGAATTCAGAAAGAAAACAGGAACTTAGGAATATAGCAGGTATTGCGCATCAATAGGGCAAGCTACAGTCCATTCATAAATGGGGCAATTTGAATGCTGAGAAGCTTTCTACTAGACAGGACACATCCATTGATGCATTCTCTTTTCTAATGCATACAACCACGGACACAGTGAAATACTGAGACATAGAAACACTCGCCATGTCAAAAGACTTACTAGAAACACTAAACTTCAATCCAAACAAACCGACTTTAATACCTATTCTAGGAAAATGAGACAAAACCACAAACCCACAACAACACCCACAAAGGCACCTCCTTCCCCCAAGTAGGTCTGTGACTATCCAGAGTGTCCTCTGACTTGTGGGCCAAAATATGTTCCCCCAAATTGGCCTGTCCTGTCTCAGATCTGGTCTCCTTGGCCAACTCTGTGAAGTTCTCAGTAGCCAGCGGTGAGCCACTACCTGCTTTCTCAGGAAAAGCCCCGCTTCAGAGATTTCCTCTCATTTGGCCTTCCTCACATCTGTAGGTACCAACAAAGACTGACTCTGTCCTTGCTGAATCCAAACAAGTGAGACCACTGGGACTGGAACAGGGACTGGCTCTGGGTGCCTGGCTTCCTGGATCCCAAATTCAGAGAGTTCCATCACCAAGGAAGTTAAGTGAGGTCCCTTCCTTCAGAAATTGAATGAGGTCACTGTCTTGGCAACCACTTTGTCCTAACTGTTGCTTTCAAGGGTCCCATGATACGGAGGCTGCCCCTACTTTCTGTGACACTTTCACAAGTTAGAATGGTATATCAACAATAGGCACCCAGGAATAGATCTCCACACAGGCCTAGTTTGGTCCAACTTCTCTACGTTAAGAAGAGAAGCTGATTCATACACAACCTTTTATCCTGACCAGGTTGTTTGCCATGGAAGATGACTTTTGGTCTCTCAGGTCCTTCATAGCTGCCTACCTCTTCTCCAGGGATCATTTCTGCATGTACCTTTGAGGTTCTCAGGAGGTGGAAGATTCCCTACATTTCAGTATTGTAAGATCAACTCTTTCCCTGCTCTTCTGTAAAGTTAGATTGAGGGAACAGTGTATGGTTATGGTTAATAACATGTTCGGTTTGGGTTAGAAATCATTCTGCTGGATGAATAATGGTATTGGGAACTTGCTATGTGTATAAGAATATATAGGTGAAATATATGTATGAAAACAGAAATCTAAGTATGATTTGAAGTCCAGAAGGGCATTGGGCTCTTGATTGGGATATGCAGCTTTGAATTACGTTCTGCAGAGGTGTCTCAATTAAATCGATATACAATGCCATAGGACCTTGTACCTTGGATGAATTAATGTAGAAGGAACATCTAGTCGAAAAGGGATAGTCCGAAGTGAAAGGTTAATAAAATAGGTACTTGTCACTTCCTGTTTTTCTGTATGCTTAACAAAACACTGTTGAAATCTTGAGAAATGTTTGCTAATCTTGTTTCCAGAATGTTCTGTTCCCAACTGCCAAACTGCAGAATGTACTCCCTCACTCAGTGTCATGCAAACCGCCCACATGCCCTCACCCATTAGTAAACTTCCCTCTCTTCCCTCTCCAAGGAAAGTATATAAGCTGTGCTTAAGGTGTTCTCAGGGCTCTCTGCTCTATTTAAGTGAGTTCTGAGCCACAGCATGCTGAACCCCAAATAAACCCATTGCTGTTGCATGAGACAGACTCTTGGTGGTCTCTTCCTTCGACACTCGCCCGACCTTTACATATTGAGGTTCCACAGAATTCTGGCAGTGGCAGACGAGAGACCCCAATGGGCTCCTCTCGGAGCAAGTAAGGCACCTCTTTCTGGTTTCAGGTTTCATGTTAGGGCTTGGCAAAATCTCTGGCGATGAAGAGCCTGAGCTCCCTCCGAAGGTGGCTGAGAGACGTGTCACGGAGACACAGGGCACCTCCCTGGGGGACGCCGCAGAAAACTCGGGAAATTAAGGAACAATAGTCTCCTCAACTCAGTGATATTTTGTTTCAGATTCGGTATTGTCATCCCATTGGGTTTTGCCGGCTACTCATTCCTGGTTTCAGTGTTTGACGTCCATTGCCTGTGTTTATGGTCTTGTCTTATCTGTGTCATGTGTCCTTGCTTTTGCTGTTTGTGTACCTTTCATTATGGGACAGAGCAGTTCAATGCCTCTGTCCCTGACCCTTGATCACTGGAACAAAGTCCGCTTAAGAGCTCAGAATCTTTCTTGTTTTAGTAAAATGCTGGACCTGGCAGAATCTCTGTGCCTCAGAATGGCCCACCTTTGAATTCGGATGGCCCCTAGAAGGATCTTTCTACTTCGCACTAATTTAAAAATTCAGAGATATTATCTCAGCCGGGGACACATAGCCATCTGGATCAACAGCCATATATCTTAACTTGGCAGAACATCTGCAAATCTCCTCCTCCATGGGTGAAGCCTTTCCTTGCCCCTGCCTCTGCTCCTACTCCTTCCCCCATGATCTCTCAAACCCTCTCAACCTCCTCCTCCTCCACCCCCTGTTCTCCCCGAGTCACAGATTTGACTCTACTGGACTCTTCTTCCCTTACTAATCCCCTGTCCTTGTCCCCTAACCCACAACACCCTCAAATGGATTTCCCTGCTGCTGACTCAGCCTCTTTACCATTGGAGGAAGCTAAGCCGGTAATAGGGTCTGATAATGGACCGGTGTTCATGGCCCAGGTAAGTCAGGGGTTAGCCAGGAACCAGGGAATTAATTGGAAGTTATATTGTGCTTATAGATACCCGAGTTCAGGACAGGCAGATAGAATAAATTGAACCATTAAAGAGACCTTAAGAAAATTAAACTTAGAGAACAGCATAAAAGATTGGACTATGCTCCTGCCTTATGCAATGTTTCATGCAAGAAATACTCCCTCTGTTTCTTTGAGTAACCTTAGCCCCTGTGAAATTCTCTATTGTTGCCCTCCTGCAGTAAGGGACCTAAGCCCGACTCAAAGACCTAACCATTCCATCCACACCCCCTTGCTTGACAGACTTAAAGCTCTAAAAAGAACTCAGTGATACCTGTGTAAACAGCTGGCCACTGCCTACCAAACTGGGGACAAAGGGACTCCACATCGATATCAAGTAAGAGACTTCATCTACGTAAGACGACATCAGGTATCATGCTTGAAACCCCGCTAGAAAGGACCATAGCCGGTGCTACTTATAACACCTCCAGTGGTAAAGGTAGATGGAATCAATTTCTGGATCCATTCCTCTCATCTCAAGCCTGCGCCCTGTCCAGACTCTGGCTGGAAACTGGAAAAGACTGGTAAAACCTTCAAATTGCGTATTCGCCATGTGGATAAGTCTGTGGACTCTCTCCTTGGCCACAAGTAGTCCTAAGCCACATCAGCCCATTCAGCAGTGATGGCTGATCACAAATCCTACTGGAAAAGAAGTATAATCTATCTCGCATACAGCCCCCTGAGGGACCTGGTGGCCATCATTCCTCCCAGACATTTGTCAGCTGGCTATAGGTCTTACCTATTGGGATATCCCTGATGAAGAGGATACCACTAAAATTCCATTAAATTACTTCTGTAGCATAGATAATGGAAACAAACATTATGGATGAAGGGACATGCAAGCCAGATGCAGGTTGGCTAGCCTAGATTACTATGTTTGCCGGGCAGACTCTCAAAGCCACAGTCACGGCTGTGTGGGGGGAAAGCCGACTTCTTCTGTAAGTCATGGGGATTTGAGCAAACAGGGGCTGCCTGATGGAACCCAAACTCCTCATCAAATTCAGTACACATCATTGGCCATATTACCAATTAGATAAGAAGAACCGATGGCCCCCAGAGGGGTCTCTAGATCCTCAAATTCTGCGTGACCTTTTCCCTCCTTCACTCACATCCTGAACTATGCTTCTCCAATAGATCCTCACCCTCAGCCTTCTGCTCCAGACATTCTGCTGTCACTCCCACCTCAGCAACCTGATTTCTCCCCTCCAATTACTAGATCAAAAACCCAAACCTCTGCCGGTTCTCAGACCATTGCCTCCTTGCTGAGGCAGCAGTTACTGAAGTACCCCTCCACCCACTCACTCCTCTCTTGTCCTGTCAGTGCTCGCACCGGGTCCCGCCAGGTCTTCTTACCAGCTAAACCAAAGCTCAAACCAGCTGAGGAGAGCCCTCAGTCCCCTATCTAAGATGTAATAAAAATGGCCTTTAAAGTTGGTTTGTCATCACTGAAAACAGTTTACTAATAATTAAACGTCCCTCATATGCGTTTTGAGATACTCACTCCCATCTTCCTCTCTGCTCTACCTGTTCTACTGCTCAAGTTTTTGTTGCTAGGAAAATCTCAAACCCGTTTCCCATTATTCTTTTACATCTCTCCTTCCTCATTCTCAGATCCACGGAGCTGATCACAGCCCACCTTCCCCGTCTTCCCCCTCTGCACTAGGCCCACAGAAAAGTCTTAACTGACCTTCTCCAGAAGTCTTCACCATGGCTGACTTTAGGACTTTCAGCAAAAGAGTCCCTATAAAAGAGTTCAATGTAGATAAACTTCCTCTTTTCGTGTTGCCCTGTTCTACTTGGCCAGTGGCTAAAAAAATCAGCACTTCTCAGGTAGACACCCTTTTACTAGTTTTTCACAAAATATGTGAACAAGGCCTCTGTCCTTGAGCTGGGGATTCACAGAGATGGCTACATTTCTAAGTTAAAGAAGTTAACAACTGGTCTCCATGGTAACAGCTGGCAGGGGTAAAATAAGAAAGGGAAGAAAAAGCTCTCCCCCTCCCAGGTGTCCTTTAAAAGTTAACTTGCCCAGAACAGGGGAAAAACAGGAACAAATACTGCGTTTTTGAACTTCTGCAGACTGTGAGCTTCTGAGCACCTTCCCTTACATGTTGGGTACAAAATTCTGAAACTACCTAAACTTGAGTTTCAGGGGATTAATTGATTATAACAGAAGCAATGCCCTCTGAATCCGGTTGCAACCAAATAGGACTGTTTCCCTGTCTTTAGTGCTATCTTAGGTGCCTTGCCTTGTCCGTCCTTACAACAGAATAATTCTATATACTTAAACCTTGTTTATGTTTTCATGAAATGGTCAACAGATGTGATTAATCGTGTAATGGTGCAGATGTTTCCCAGAGTGCTCTATTATGAAGCAGGATCATTTGAAGATCAAATAGGGGGACATACAACCAGGTTCCACTGGGAGCATATATCCCTCACTTTAGCCATCATATTAGGAATAGGATTTGCTGCACGGGTGGGCCCAGGAACAACTGCCCTTGTCCATGTGACACAATAAATTACCCAATTAGAAGCAGCAATAGACCAAAACTAAGATATTAGAAACCACCATCAGAGCTTTGCATGAAACTTTAACCTCTCTCTCTGAAGTTGTTTTACAGAACAGTTGAGGTTTGGACCTCCTCTTCATTAAAGAAGGGGGCCTTTGTGCTGCATTGAGGGAAGAATGTTGTTTTTATGCCGAACATACTGGAGTTGTAATAAAATCTATGAGTAAATTAAAAAGACACATTAAAGAGCATCAACAAGAGAGAGAGAGACCCAAAAAGGGTTGTTTGAGTCTTGGTTCACACAGTGCCCCTGGTTAACTACGTTTTTATCAACCCTGGCCGGTCCAATAATAATCCTCATATTATTGCTAACTATAAAACCCTGTTTTCTCAACCGTGTAATTTCTTTTCTCCAGGCTCAAATTGGACGAGTTAAACTTATGGTAATACCCCACTAGGAGACATAGAATGTGAAACCCCCCAATGATAATTTTTATGATTAAAAGTAGCCAGAAAAAGAAGTGAGGAATGAAAGGTTAATAAAATAAGTACTTGTCACTTCCTGTATTTCCCTATGCTTAACAAAAAACTGTTGAAATCTTGAGAAATGCTTGCAAAACTTGTTCCCAAAATGTGCTGTCCCCAACTGCCAAACTACAGAATGTACTCCCTCACCCAGTTGCATGCAAACTGCCCACTCGTCGTGACCCATCAATAAACTTCCCTCCCTGCCTTCTCCAGGGAAAGTATACAAACTCTACTTAAGCTATTCTCAGGCTATCTGCTCTATTAAAGTGAGCTCTGAGCCCCAGCATGCTGGAAACCCAATAAACCTTTTGCTGTATCATGAGTACTCTGTTGGTCGTCTCCTTCTCCGAAGCTTCCCCGACATTTACTTGGATGATTGAATGTAGAAGAGAACATCCAGTGAAAAAGGTATAGTTGGTAGGATTAGGAAGATAGTCAGTAGGTTTAGGAAGAAGAGTGAGTATAGAATTTAGAACAAAAGTTCTTTAGCAATACGGTTTCAGTTAGAAAGTGAATGTAAATGTGAGCACAGTTGAAGAGTCAGTCACAATGATGAACTGGGGAAAATATGTAGGAAAGCAGATATCAATAGAGACATTATGAAATCAGGGAAATTACAAAGTGAGTGACAGGACTAGATATTTTGAAAAGGATTGAGTTTGAATATATAATCTTAGGAAAAAACAAATATGTAGACAGCAATAGGATTGATATTTGAGAGCATTAGGCAAATTTCAGGTGCATGAATATTTCTGAGAATAATCTTGTGAATAGTTGATTATAAATCCAGATACATGAACATGAATGAATTTAGGGAGTGTATATGAGACACATATATTTCATTTTTTGAAATATCTGGAGAGTGTGTATATATATATATATATATATATATATATATATATATATATATATATATACACACACAAACACAAAACACACACAGACAAAAAAGTAGCAATATATATGTCAATCAAAATTCATCATATAATATATATTATCCACAGATCTAAAAATATTCATTTTACTGAACATGGATTTATGTATAATGTTGTTCAACTAGAAAGCTCACCCATATGTTGAATATTCAGTTTCAATGGGGTCTAGTAGGAGTGATCTTTTCTCCCAATTTGTATCTGCCAAGTCAGCCACCTCACAAGAATGTACGTGTGGTACCAGGTAGCCAACCTGATTCTGAACATTGCCCATAAACCTATCCATATAACAAGATGCCTTTACATATAAGGGTCTGCTTGCTGTACCCTGTCAGTCACAAGGCATTTGGAAGCCAATGGCAGATAAACATGGCCCCACCACACATGTTTTATCACACACCTTCACACCACTGCTCTAGGCCCACTAATGAGCAGGCTCCAACTTACTGGCATCACTGTTCTACACAATTTTCATGAAACAAAGTCAGTCAAGGCACTGTCTGGTACACTGATGGTCAGCAACAGGATATCCAAAAGTTCTCCAGTGCCACCTGGTCATGGGAATTTCAAAAATTTTATGGTATTTATCAAGCCATTTGTCGAGGATGAAGTTGGAGGCTCTTTGGGTTTCAATTTATTCAGGAACCATTAAATGTTGAGGAAGCTCATTTCAATGAAAGCTCTAGAGAACACTCACAGGCAAGACTTCCCAAAGTGTGGCCAAAAGGTCACATGAAGCCAGGCCCATTGAGGTCTACAATGTGAGGTCCATGTGTGTTTTGACTCTCAACTGTGGCTGCAAAGTCTTTCAGAATAAAATCATGTGATATCCTGGCTGAGATTCCCAGTGCTCTGGGGAAAGCCACCCTGCACCTAGATCTCAGGTTCCAAGGGCGACTCTCATGCATGGCCTAGTAAAAACCAAACACAATTCATGAAAATACTTCTCTGAGGTCAGTTCCAGAATTCATTCTCTAAGAGGAATCACAACAGAGTTCAAGCCCAGGTGGACCCAGTCTTTTCTTCTAAGTGCCACACAAATTACCACAATTCCAAACAAAACGCTCCCACATAACCCTTTTCTTCTTCCATATAGACACTCATCATAACCTCTGGATGGAGGTTTCCATGAGGGGCGCAGGACAGGACAGTGTCCAAAATAACCTCCCTTGCCCCTCATTTGCCTAAAGTCAGTGTGGCCTGGAAATCCTGACTGTGAAACAGGAGTGATCAAATCGGCCTGCCGTTAATACAGCTTGGCTTCTCCAATTTGAGGCCTACTGACTGTAGGGTTTAGATTCTTCATGTAAATTGGGGTCATGAGAAAACCCAAGCACCTATGGGATAGCCTCTGCAGGGCTTTGAAGAACTCTTTTGAAACAAAGGATCCCTATTCTCACTTGATGGATGTCAGGAACCTTAGAGAGGAAGGCGAGAGTCTTCATAAACAATGACTGCTCTTTTGGCCATTTTGGTTTTTAATGCACCCATGGGATCTTTCTTTAGATCCATCAGGTGCTGAGAATCTAAGCTACAGCCTAACACAGGGCCAAGAGGCTGATTCAGACACATCCCTTTCCAAAGCAATTAAGCAAAGAGCCACAGGTGTTGCCCATTCATTTCCATTTGAAAACTGTTTTCTTCAGGCTTCACAAAGGGGTGGCCTGAGGCAAAGAACTTCCTGACATTCAGGGCAACAGAACAATAGGTAAGCAAAAGGCCCAAAGCAGGGTTTCTCCACTGAGATTTAATGGTCACACTAATATCTGATTTTTCAGAGATGCTCGCCATTCCTTTGAGCTATCCAGTACATGGTCATGGCACACAGCTTGGAAGTGGTACATACCTTAGACATAAAACCATGAGCCTATTCTGGAGAGGGGCAGAAGTCCAGAAGAAAACTGAAACTTAGGAAGATTGCAGGTGTTACCCATCGAAAAGGCAATCTGAAATCCATTCATAAATTGGACAGGATGAATGCTGGGAAGCATTCTACTAGACAGGACACATCCATTGATGCATTTTCTTTTCTAATATCTGCAACCACGGACACAGTGTGATAGACAGACATAGAAACACTCGCCTTGTCAAATGACTTACTAGAAACAGTTCATTCCACACCAATAAAAAGCGCCTTGCCTACTTATTCTCTGAACATGAGACAAAACCAGAAACCAACCCCCACACCCACAAAGGCACCTCCTTCCCCCAAGAAGTTCTGTGACTATCCGGACTGTCCTCTGACTGGTGAGCCATACTATATTCCCACGGAATGGCCTGATCTGTCTCAGATCTGGTCTCCTTGGCCAACTCTGTGCAGGTGTCAGGACCCAGAGGTGAGAAACTACCTGCTTTCTCAGGAATGACCCCTCTTTAGAGCTTTCCTGGCATTTGGCCATCCTCACATTAGTAGGTAACAAGAAAGACTGACACTGTCCTTGGTAAATCCAAACAAGTGAGACCACTGGGACTGGGACTGGGACTGGCTCTGGGTGCCTGGCTTCATGAATCCCAAGTTCAGAGATTTCCATCACCAAGGAAGTGAGGTGAGGTCACTTCCTTTAGGAACTGAATGAGGTCACTGCCTTGGCAACCACTTTGTCCTACCAGTGGCTTCCAAGTGTCACATGAGAAGGAGGCTGCCCCTACTTCCTGTGACACTTTCACAATTTAGAATGGTATACAACCATAGGCACCCAGAAACAGCTACCCACATAGGCCTGGTTTGGTCCATCTTCTCTAAATTAAGATGTGAGAGGCTGATTCAGACAGAACCCTTCATCCTGAACAGGTTGTTTGCCATTGAACATGACTTTTGTTCTCTCAGGTTCTTCATAGCTGCCTACATCTTCTTCAGTCAACATTTCTGCATGGAACTTTGAGGTTCTCAGCAGGTGGAAGATCCCCTACTTTCCTGTATTGTAAGACCAACTCTGTCCCTCCTCTCTGTAAATTTAGAATGAGGGAACAGTGTATGGTTAGGGTCAATAACATATTTGACTTGTGTTAGGAATCATTCTGCTGGATTAATAATGGTATTGGGAACCTGCAAAATTTATAAGAATATATATTTGAAATATAAGTATGAAAACATAAATCTAGTTACGATTTGAAGCCAGAAAGGGCATTGGGCCCTTCTTTGGGATATTTAGCTTTGAATTACATTCTGCATTTTAGTCTCAGATAAATCTATACACAATGGAATAAAACCTTGCACCTCAGATGCCTGAATGTCGAAGAGAACATCCAGTCAAAAATGGATAGTCGGTAGGATTTGGAAGATAGTAGGTTTAGGAAGAAGAGTGAGTCTTCGAGTTGGACCAATAGTTTTTTAGCAATAGGGTTTCGTTTAGAGAGTGAATGTAAATGTCAGCACATGTGAAGAGTCAGTCACAATGATGAACTGGGGAAAATATGTAGGAAAGCAGGTCTCAATAGAGACATTAGGAAATCAGACAAATTATAAAATGCGTGATAGGATTAGACATTTTCAACAGGGTTGAGGTTGAATATATAATCATAGGAAGAAACAAATATATAGTCCCCAACAATATTGACACTTGGGAGAATTAGGCATCCTGGACAAGGATGTTTTTAGTAATATATACTCACTTTCAATTTAGGGTTTGGTACAATCATAAGTGTGACCTTTGCATTTTTGTCCAGAATATTACTGTGATAAAATGTATATGTAGATCAGGTGACATGAGTATTTCTTCCACCATTACGGGAAGCAATATTTTTAAAACCCATAAATTAGTATTGGGTATACAAATAGGTGTACCCTGTGTCAATGAATATAGAGATGATGCATGAATAGATCGTACTGTGAATAAATAATATAACTGGATCCAACTTTAGAAATTGGAGTTAGAATAAATTGATATCTGAAAATATACAGGAAATCTTATATTGATATTGGTATACATACATTCATTACAACCAATTATAAGTCTAATGGTAATATTAGGGTTACGGTTTATCATGAAGAGGGTGTGTGAGTTTTCCTTCAAAAGTGATTATGGAAATCGAAAATAATGTGTTTGTTAAGAAGTCTCATGAAACGACCAGTCGAAAAACCTGGAGGACTACATGTGTTCGGAAGCAGGAAGTGATTGAAAGTGAAACAAATGTCTTTAATTTTGAAATTTTGGGTGAAAAATTTATCCATGGATGTGCATAAACTGAAGAAATAGTACTGTACCAGTTTTAAATAAAAATGAACGTCAAAATACACATCATGTCCCATAGGAATCTACTTGCATTGATGTTAAACTTGGTAAGTTACGGTAGAAATATTAGGATTTGTATGCACCTTTCACTGAAGTTTGTTTTCAGTACTAGGAAACAAATAAGTATTTCAGGTGGATGAATATTTCTGAGAATAATCTTGTGCAAAGTTGATTACAAATCCACATACATGAATATGAATGTATTTAGGGAGTGAATAATAAGACACATATTTCATATTGTGAAAAATCTGGAGAGTATATATATACAAAACACACACAGACATTATAAAGTGGCAATATATATGCCAATCGAAATTCATGGTGAAATATATATCATTCATAGATCCCGAAATATTAATTTTAATGAACATGGATTTATGAATAATGTTGTTCAACTAGGAAGGTCACCCATAGGTTGAATTTTAAGATCCAACAGCATTTAGCAGGAGTGATCTCTTCCCATAATTTGTATCTGCCAAGTCAGCCACCTCACAAGAATGTATATGTGATACCAGGTAGGATTCTATATGTGCATATAAAAATACATGTGCTGAATAGGCTACAGAGAAAGGGATACAGGAATTCACATATTCATTAACTTTAAAAACACATGGAGAACTATTTCAATTAAAAATTAACTAGATTTATAACACCTAACCTACATAATGCAAACGGCAAGTCCAACTATACACCATGCCTCTTCTGAACTGCTTGTATTTCTATTCTGTTTGAGTTATTTTTCTCCATCATATTAGGAATAGTAGTCAGAGTCTAGTAGGGTATAGTTTCGTGTCAGGGATTCAGTATTTTGAATGGAAAATTGGAAAATGAATCCAATGTGTATGCAAATATGTGCTACACAAAAATCTTCCCACTTTCATCCACAACAATGCCTTGACATTACCTTTGCCACAAGTAAGACACAATTAGAGGAGAAGAGTTAGAAAATACGTGAATACATATCTGGAATGGAATACGCTCAGGATTTCCCAACCTTGGAGGTGATAGAGCAGTTTCCATAAGTAAGGGACATGGTAAACACTCCACAAACATGGAGCTCTGCTGGCCTAAATACTTCTTGAGAAACTGCCTCTGAGGTTGGGCACTTGAAATATATGTTGTTGTCAGGAGCTTTAGCTTCCTTTATAGTGAGCCCATCAAAGCTGGGTCTGCATCTATGTGACCTGGAGGACATGGTTTCTTATTATCCAATGAACCTGAGGCAGCAGTGCTGAATTCTCTCTTTGTAGGTAAACTGTGGCCACTGGGGGCTAAGTGTCACCCCGTGTGGACTGTGAAGCCATTTGGTCCTCTTCCACTTTCTGTTGTGGTTCTTGCTGCTACACTGGGACTTTGGTATTTGCTTCACGAAATACAACAATTTCAACTGGGACACAGTGCTGGAGAGAGTTCTGTCACTGTGGTGGGTCACGGTCTGCAGGAGAATGCACCAACCAGGCTTCTTTCCCACATAGCTTGCACCATTGACCATGTCAACCTGATTCTGAAAATTGCCCTGAAACCTCTCCATATATCAAAATGCCTTTACAAATAAGGGTCTGCTGGCTGCACCATGTCCTTCACAAGGCATTTGGTAGCCAATGGCCAAACCACATGGACCTACCACAGATGTTTTATCACACACCTGCACACATGCCCACCGCTGCTCTAGGCCCACTACTCAGTAGGCTCCAACTTACTGGCATCTTTTTTCTACATTATTTTTATGAAACCCAGTCAATCAAGGCACCCTCTAGTATACTCATGATCAGCAACAGGACACCCAAAGATTCTCCAGTTCCACCTGGTCATGGGATTTTCAAAAATTTCATGGTATTTATCTAGCCATTTTTCAAGGATGAAGTTGGAGGCACTGTGGGTTTCAAGAACCACTAAATGTTGAGGAAGCTCATTTCAATGAAACTCTGGAGAACTCTCATAGGCAAGGCTTCCCAAAGAGTGGCCAAAAGGTCAAATATAGCCAGGCCCATTGAGGTATACGTTGTGAGTTCCATGTGTGTTTTGACTCTCAACTATGGCTACCAAGTCTTTAAGAATAAAATCATGGGATATCTTGGCTGATATTCCCAGTGCTCTGTGGAAAGCCACCCTGGGCCTTGATCTCAGTTTATAAGAGCGACTCTCATGCGTGGCCTCCTAAAATTTCAACACAATTCATGCAATACTTCTCTGAGGTCAGTTCCAGAACTCAGTCTCTAAGGGGATTCACACCAGACTTCAAGCCCAGGTGGACCCTGTCATCTCTTCCAACCGTCACACAAATGACCACAATTAATACCAAAACAATCCCACATTGCCCTCCTCTTCTTCCATAAAGGCACTCATCATGACATCTGGCTGGAGGTTTCCATGAGGGGCACAGCCCAAGACAGTGTCCAAAATAAGCTCCCTTGGCCCTCATTTGCCTAAAGTCAGGGTGGCTTGGACACCCTTCTTGTGCACCAGGAGTGATCTGTAAGGGTAAAAGAAATTGAAATTAAAGTGTAAAAGTTAAAGTGTAAAAGACCGGGTGTTGTAAAGTTTTTAAGCAGCAAGGCTTGAGTTAAAATGTAAAGGACCAGGTATTGTTAAGTTCCTATGCTACACGCAAAACCTGAAATTCCTGTAGCTTGTAGGACAATTCCCGGACTACCCAGTAAATATTCCCCCTGACCGCCTGGTTTTTTAATAACCTAGGACCCTGTGAGGCCTGGCACATAGGCATTGCAGGGCCTAAACCAATCATTTTGAATGTGTACCCCGCTTTAGAACTGACCTATCACTCCCGCCTTACATGTTCCCACCAATAAATGAACTAATCATGTTTAGGAATTGTTGTTTGATTTTCCCGTGGTGTATGATGATTTCTTAAAGGAGACTGTAATATATGTAAAGTCCCGCCCTGCCCAAAAAGTGTACTTAAGCACTGCTCAACCCCTGCTCGGGGCTCTGGGATGCTCTCCCATCTTGAGTGAGCACGTAGCCCCAGCATGCTGGATTGGATCCTCAATAAACGGCTTTTACTGTTGCATGAGCCGCAGTTTCTTGATGGTCTCTTCCTTCAACATTCGCCGGAACCTTACATTTGGTGCATTGGCCGGGAATCACGCAGCGCAGGACAAGGAGACCTCAACGAACCTTTCTGGGGGTAAGTAAGGCGCCTCTTTCCTTCAAAAATGATTATGGAAATCGAAAATAATGTGTTTGGAAAGAATCTCATGAAAAGAACAGTCAAGAAACATGGAGGAATACATATGTTCTGAAGCAAGAAGTAATTGAAAGTGAACCAAATGCCTGCAGATTTGTGAACTTGTGGATGAAAAGTTATATCCTATGATATCCATCAACTGAAGAAATAGTAATGTACCACTGTTGAATAAAAATGAACTTCAAAATACACATCATGTCCCATAGGATTATACTTGCATTAATGTTAAACTGGGTCAGTTACCATGCAAATATTAGGATTTGTAAGCACAATTCACCGAAGTTTGTTTTCAGTACTGGAAAATAAATATGTATTTTATGTGGATGAATTTTTCTGAGAATAATCTTGTGCAAATTTGATTACAAATCCACATACATGAATATGAATGTATTTAGGGAGTGAATAATAAGACACATATATTTAATATTGTGAAAAATCTGGAGAGTATATATATATATATATATATATATATATATATATATATATATATATATTTATAAAGATAAAAACACAGACATTAAAATGTAGCAATATATATGCCAATCAAAATTCATCATGAAATATATATCATCCTCATATCCAAAAATATTCTTTTTACTGAGCATGGATTTATGTATAATGTTGTTCATCTAGGAAATTCACCAATTTGTTGAATTTTCAGTTTCATCAGTATTTAGGGGGAGTGATCTCTTTTCACAATTTGTATCATCCAAAAACAGTGACCTCACAAGAATGTATGTGTGATACCAGGTAGGATTCTAAATATGCATAATAAAATACATGAGATGAATAGGCTACAGAGAAAAGGAGACAGAAATTTACATATGTGTTAACTTTAAAAACTCATGGAGAAGTACTACAATGAAAAGTTGACTAGATTTATAACACATACACTTGATAAAGCAGAAGGCAAGTCCTAGTATACACCATGCCACCTATGAATGGCCTGTATTTCTATTCTGTTAGGTTTCTTTTTCTCCATCATATTAGGATTAGTAGTCAGAGTCTAGTAGGGTATGGGTTAGTGTCAGGGATTCAGTATTTCAAATGGAAAATAGGGAAATGAATCTAATGTGTATGCGAATATTTGTTAGACAAAAATCTTCCTACTGTCATCCAAAAAAATGCCTTGATAGTTCCTTCACCACAAGTAATACACAATTAGTGGAGAGTTTGAAAATCTGTGAATATATATCTGGAAAAGAAAATGCTCAGGAGTTCACAATCTTGGAGGTGGTAGAGGAATTTCCAAAAGTAAGGTAAAGGGTAAACACTTCACAAACATGGAGCTCTGGTGGCCTAATTAATTTCTGAGAAACTGCCTCTGAGTTTGGGCCCTTGAAATGTTTGTTGTTGTCAGGAGCTTTCGCTTCCTTTGTAGTGAGACCATCAAAGCTGCGTCAGCATCTATGTGACCTGGATGACATGGTTCCTTATTTGCAATAGAACATGAGGCAGCAGTTCTGAATTCTCTCTTTGTAGGTAAACTGAGGCCACTGGGGTCTAAGTGTCTAACAATGTGGTCTGTGAAGCCATTTGGTCATACTTCACTTTTCGTGGTGTTTCTTACTGCTGCACTGGGAGTTTGGTATTGGCTTCACAAAATACAAAAAGAAAAACTGGGACACAGTGCTATAGAAAGTACTCTCACGTGTAGTGGGTGAGGGTCTGCAGGAGAATGCACCAACCAGGCTTCTATCCCCAAAAGCTTGCACCCATGTCCATATCAACCTGATTCTGAATATTGCCCTGAAACCTCTCCATATAATAAGGTCCGTTAACTTGTATGGTTCTGCTGGCTGCACCATGTCAGTCACAAGGCATTTGGAAGCCAATGGCAGATCCACATGGCCCCACGACAGATGTTTTATCATACACCTGCCCACCACTGCTCTAGGCCAACTAGTCAGCAGGCCTCAACATTCTGGCATCTCTGTTCTCACCGTTTTCATGAAACCCAGTCAATCAATGCAATTTCTGGTACACTCGTGATCAGCAATAGACATCCAAAGGTTCTCCAGTGCCACCTGTTCATAAGAATTTAAAAAATTTCATGGTATTTATCTAGCCAATTTTCAAAGATAAATTTGGAGGCACTGTGGCATTCAATTCATTCGGGAACCATGAAATAGTGAGGAAGCTCATTTCAATTAAAGCTCGGGAGAACTCTCAGAGGCAAGGCTTCCCAAAGAGTGGCCAAAAGGTCACATTAAGCCAGGCCCATTGAGGTCTACAATTGAGGGCCATGTTTTTTTTGACTCTCAACTATGGCTTCCAAGTCTTTCTGAATAAAGTCATGTGATATCCTGGCTGAGATTCCCAGTGCTCTTTGAAAGCTATCCTGGGCCTAGATCTCAGTCTCCAAGGGCAACTCTCATGCGTGGCCTCCTAAAATCCCAACACAATTCATGCCAATACTTCTCTGAGATCTGTTCCAGAACTCAGTCTCTAAGGGGAATCACTCCAGAGTTCAAGCACAGGTGGACCCAGTCATCTCTTCCAACCACCACACAAATGACCACAATTAAACCAAAACACTCCCACATGGCCCTCATCTTCTTCAATTTAGAGACTCATCATAACCTCTGGCTGGAGGTTTCCATGAAGGGCGCAGCTTAAGACAGTGTCCAATATAAGCTCACATGCCTCTCATTTGCCTTAAGTCATGGTGGCATGGAAACTCTTCCTGTGAAGCAGGAGTGATCAAATAGGCCTGCCAATAATACTGCTCTACTTCTCCAATTTGAGGCCTATTCTCTGTGGGGTATAGATTCTTTATGTGAATTGGGGTCATGAGAAAACTCAAGCAACTATGGGCTACCCTCTGCAGGGCTTTGAAGAATCCATTTGAGTGAGTCGAGGAGTTGGACCAAATGTTCTTTAGATATAGAGTTTTGATTAGAGAGTGAGTGTAAATGTCAGCATATGTGAACAGTCAGTCACAGTGATAAACTGGGGAAAATGTGTACGAAAGCAGATATCAATAGAGACATTAGGAAATAAGGCAAAGTACAAAGTGGGTGATAGGATAAGACATTTTTAACAGGGTTCAGTTTCAATATATAATCTTAGGAAGAAACAAATATGTAGTCACCAATAGGAATGATATTTGAGATCATTAGTTAATCAGGGCATGGATGTTGTTAGTAATACATGCTCACTTTCAATATAGGCTTTGATACAATCATAAGTGTGACCCTTGCATTTTGTTTCAGGAATATTACCGTGATGAAATGTATATGTATATCAGGTGACTACAGTATTTCTTCCACCATTTCTGAAAGCAATATTTTAAAGACTTAAAAATTAGTATTGGGGATACAAACAGGTATACCATCGGTCTACGAATATAGAGATGATGCCTTAATAGACCATACTGTGAATAAATAATATAACTGGTTCAAACGTTAAATAATGGATTGAATTGATATCTGAAAATATATAGGAAATCTTATATTGATATACATACATTCATTCCAACCAGCTATACATCTAATGGTAATATTAGCGTTATGGTTTATCATGAAGAGTGTGTGAGTTTGGCTTCAAAAGTGATTATGGAAATCAATAATACTGTGTTTGGAAAGAATCTCATGAAAAGAACAGTCAAGAAACATGGAGGAATACATGTGTTCTGAAGTAGGAAGTGATTGAAAGTGAACCAAATGCCTATAAATTTGTGAAATTGTGGATGAAAGGATATATCCTATAATGTCCATAAACTGCAGAAATAGTAATGTACCAGTGTCTGAATAAAAATGAACTTCAAAATACACATCATGGTCCCATAGGTGTCTACTTACATTGATGTGAAACTGGTTCAGTCACTGTAGAAATATTACGAATTGTATACACCATTCACTTAATTTACTTTTCAGTACTAGGAAAAAATATGTATTTAAGGTGGATGAATATTTCTAAGAATAATTTTGTGAAAAGTTGATTATAAATCTACATACACACACATGAGTTTACTTAGGGAGTGTATAATAAGACACATATATTTCATATTTTGAAAATCTTAAGAGTAGATATCTATATCTATATAGATAGATAGATAAATAGATAGATACACACATACACAGACATTAAAATGTAGCAATATATATGCCATTCGAAATTCATCATGAAATATATATCATCCACGTATCCAAAAATATTCATTTTACTGAACATTTATTTATACATAATATTGTTCATCTAGGAAATTCACCCATAGGTGGAAATTCCAGTTCCATCTGTATTTAGAGGGAGCGATCTCTTCTCACAATTTGTATCTTCCAAAATAAGCGATCTCACAAGAATGTACATGTGATACCAGGTAGAATTCTAAAAATGCATAAAAAAATACATTTGATGAATAGGCTACAGAGAAAGGGAGACAGAAATTTACATATGTGTTAACTTTAAAAACTCATGGAGAAGTATTACAATGAAAAGTTGACTAGATTTATAACACATACCATTGATAAAGCAGAAGGCAAGTCCAAGTATACACCATGCCTCCTATGAAAGGCCTGTATTTCTATTCTGTTAGGTTTCTTTTTCTCTATCATATTAGGTTTAGTAGTCAGAGTCTAGTAGGGTATGGGTTAGTGTCAGGGATTCAGTATTTCAAATGGAAAATAGGAAAATGAATCTAATATGTATGCAAATATGTGCTACACAAAAATCTTCCCACTCTCAGCCAGAACAATGCTTTGACATTACCTTCGCCCCAAATAAGACACAATTAGTGGAGAAGAGTTAGAAAATCTGTGAATACATATGTGGAAAGGAAAATGCTCAGAACTTCAGAAACTTGTAGGAGGTAGAACAGTTTACAAAAAGGGAGAGGGTAAACACTTCACAAACATGGAGCTCTGCTGGCCTAATGACTTTTTGAGAAACTGCCTCTGAGGTTGGGCAGTTGAAATATGTTTTTGTCAGGAGCTTTTGCTTCCTTTGTAGTGAGACCATCAATGCTGGGTCTCCATCTATGTGACCTGGATGACATGGTTCCTTATTTTCTAGTGGACATGAGGCAGCAGTGCTGAATTCTCTATTTGTAGGGAAACTTTGGCCACTGGGGTCTAAGTATCTAACAGTGTTGTCTGTAAAGCCATTTGTTCATGCTCCACTTTCGTGGTGTTTCTTACTGCTGCACTGTGAGTTTTGTATTGGCTTCACAAAATACAAGGAGCTCCACTGGGACACAGTGCTGGAGGATGTACTCTCATATGTGGTGGGTGAGGGTCTGCAGTAAAATGCACCAATGAGGCTTAAATCCCACATAGCTTTTCAACTCGACAATAGCCCCCTTATTCTGATCATTGGCAGGAATCCTCTCCATATAACAAGATGCCTTTACATAGAAGGGTCTGCTGGATGTACCATGTCAGTGACAAGTCATTTCTAAGCCAACGCCAGATCCACGTGGACCCACAACTGATGTTTTTTCACACACCTACACTCCACTGCTTTATGCCCACTAGTCTGCAGGCTCCAACTTACTGGCATCTATGTTCTACAGCATTTTCATGAAACACAGTCAATTAAGGCACTGTCTGGTACAATCATGATTAGCAACAGGACATCCAAATGTTCTCCAGTGCCATGGTATATATCTAGATATTTTTCAATAATGAAGTTGGAGGCACTGTGGGATTCAATTTATACAGGAACCAATAAATGGTTAGGAATCTCATTTCAATGAAAGCTCTGGTGAACTCTCACAGGCAAGGCTTCCCAAAGAGTGGGCAAAAGGTCTCATGAAGCCAGGCCCATTGAGGTCTACAATGTGAGTTGCATGTGTGTTTTGACTCTCAACTATGGCTGGAATCTTTCAGAATAAAATCTTGTGATATCCTGGCTTAGATTCCCAGTGCTCTGTGTAAAGTCACCCTGGGCCAAGATCTCAGATTCCAATGGTGAATCTCATGTGTGGCCTCCTGAAATCCCAACACAATTCATGGCAATACTTCTCTGAGGTCAGTTACACAACTCAGTCTCTAAGGGGAATCACAACAGAGTTCAAGCCCAGGTGGACCCAGGCATCTCTTCCAATTGCTACACAAATGATGACAATTAAAACCAAAACACTCTCACACGGCCCTCATCATCTTTTATATAGACACTAATCATAACCTCTAGCTGGAGGTTTCCATGAGGGGCACAGCCCAAGACAGTGTCAAAAATAAACTCCCTTGCCCCTCATTTGCCTAAAGTCAGGGTGGCCTGGACAACGTTAGTGTGAAACAGAAGTGATCAAATAGGCCTGCCGTTAATACTACTCCACTTCTCAAATTTGAGGCCTACTGACTGTGGGGTATAGATTTTTAGTGTGAATTGGAGTTATAAGAAAACCCAAGCACCTATTGTCTCCCCTCTGCAGCCCTTTGAAGAACTTATTTGACACAAATGATCCCTATTCTCACTTGATGGAGGTCAGGAATCTTACAGAGGAAGGCGAGAGGCATCATCCACAATCACTGATCTTTTTTCCATTTAGGTTTTGGATGCCCACATGGGATCTTTCTTTAGATTCATCAGGTGCTGAAAATCTAAACCACAGGCTCACACAGGGCCAAGAGGCTGATTCAGACACATCCATTTCCAAAGCTATGAAGCAAAGAGCCACAGGTGATGCCCATTCATTTCCATTTTAAAACTGTTTTCTTCAGGCTTCACAAAGGGGTGGCCTGAGGCAAAGACCTTTCTGACATTCAGAGCAACAGAACAATAGGTAATCAAAAGGCCCCAAGCAGGGTTTCTCCACGGAGACTTTCCTGGTTACTCTGATATATGAGTTTTCTGAGATGCTCGCCATTCCCTTCAGCTATCCAGTACATGGCCATGTCACAGAGCTTGGAGGTGGTACATATCTTGTACAAAAATACATGATACTAATCTTGAGAGTGGCCAGAATTCATGAAAAAATGGAAAATTAGGTAGATAGCCGGTGTTGCCCATGGATAAGGCAAGCCTCAGTCCATTCATTAATTGGAAAGGATGCATGCTGGGAAGCTTTCTACTAGACAGGACACAACCAATGAGCTATTTTTTTTCTAATATCTACAAAGAAAAATACAGTGGGATACACAGACATAGAAACAGTCTCCTTGTCAAATGACTTACTGGAAACAGTCCACTCCAAACCAAACAAACCTCCTTTTTTACCTATTCTCAGAACATGAGAAAAAAACCACAAACACAAACCAACACCCACAAATGCAACTTTTTCCCACAAGTAGGTCTGTCACTATCTGGAGTGTCCTCTGACTGGTAGGCCATATGATGTTCCCCAGAAATGGCCTTTCTGTCTCACATCTGGTCTCCTTGGTCAACTCTGTGAAGTTGTCAGGAGGCAGTGGTGAGCCAATTCCTGTCCTCTCAGGAAAGACCCCTCTTCAGAGCTTTCTTGGTATTTGGCAACCCTTACATCAGTAGGTACCAAGAAAGACTGACTCTGTCCTTAGTGAATCCAAACAAGTGAGCCCACTGCAACTGGGACTGGGACTGGCTCTGGGTGCCTGGCTTCCTGGATCACAAAATTCAGAGAGTTCCATCACCAAGGAAATGAGGTGAGGTCACTAGCTTCAGGAAATAAATGAGGTCCCTGTCTTGGCCACCACTTTGTCCTAACAGTTGCGTCCTAGTGTCTCCTGACATGGAGGCTGCCCTACTTCCTGTGATACATTCACATGTTAGAATGGTATAGAAACCATAGTCACCTGGGAACAGCTCTCCACACAGGCCTGCTTTGGTCCATCTTCCCTGCATTAAAAATAGAGAGGATGACTCAGACACATCCTTTCATCCTGACCATGTTGTTTGCCATGGAATATGACTTTTGTTCTCTCAGGTCTTTCATAGCTGCCAACATCTTCTCCAGGGATTATTTCTGCATGGATTTTGAGGTACTCAGCAGGTGGAAGATCTCCTAACTTCCTGTATTGTAATATCAACTTTATCCCTCCTCTTCTGTAAAGTGAGATTGAGGGAACATTGTATGGTTAGGGTCAATAGCATGTTCCATTTGGCTTAGGAATCATTCTGCTGGATGAATAATGGTATTGGGAACCAGCGATATTTAAAAGAATATAGAGGTAAAATATAAGTATGAAAACAGAAATCTAGGTAATATTTTAAGCCCAGAAGGATTTGGGCCCTTGATTGGGATCCTTAGCTTGAGTAATGTTTTGCACCGAGGTCTCAGTTAAATCGATATACAATGGCATAAGACCCTGTACCTCAGATGATTGAATGTAGAAGAGAACATCCAGTGAAAAAGGGATAGTGTGTAGGATTAGAAAGATAGTCCGTAGGTTTAGAAGGAAGAGTGAGTCTAGGATTTGGACCAAAAGTTCTTTAGCAATAGGTTTCGGTTAGAGAGTGAATATTAATGGCACCATATGTGAAAAGTCGGGCACAATGATGAACTGGGAAAAAATATGTAGGAAAGCAGACATCCATAGAGACATTAGGAAATCAGGCAAAGTATAACGTGAGTGATAGGATTAGACATTTTCAACAGGGTTGAGGTTGAATACATAATCTTAAAAAGAAACAAAAATGTAGTCACCAATTGGATTGACATTTGAGAGCATTAGGCAAACTGGGCATGGATGTTTTTAGTAATCCATGTTCACATTCCATTGAGGCTTTATTGCAATCATAACGGTGACCTTTGCATTTTGTGTCCAGAATATTACTGTGATAATATGTATATGTAGATCAGGTGACATGAGTATTTCTTCCACCTTTTCTGGGAGCAATATTTTGAAAACATATGAATTAGTACTGGGGATACTAATAGGTTTACCCTGTGTTGATGAATATAGAGATGATGCATTAATAGACCATACTGTGAAAAAATTATATGACTGGTTCCAAATTTAAATAATGGATTGTTTTAATATCTGAAAATATAGAGGAAATCATATATTGATATACGTACATTAATTCCAACCAGTTATATATCTAATGGCATTATTAGGGTTACCGTTTATCATGAATAGTGTGTGAGTTTTGCTTCAAAAATGATTATTCAATCGAAAATAACGTGTTTAGAAAGAAGTCCAGTGAAAAGACCCGTCAAGAAACATGAAGGAATATATGTGTTCCGAAGGAGGAAGTGATTGAAAGTGAACCAAATATTTATAAATTTGTGAACTTGTGAATGAAAGGATATATTTTATGATGTCCATAAACTGAATAAATAATAACGTACCAAGTTTGAATAAAAATGAACTTTAACAAACACATCATATCAAATAGGAATGTATTTGCATTGATGTTAAACTTGGTCAGTTACTCTAGAAATATTAGGATTTGTAAGAACCCTTCCCTGAAGTTAGTTTTCAGTACTAGGAAACAAATATGTATGTCAGTGGATGTATATTTCTGAGAATAAACTTGTTAAAAGTTAATTATAAATCCACATATATGAATATGAATGAATTCAGGCGGTGTATAAGAAGACATATATTTCATATTTTGGAAAATCTGGAGACTATATATATATATATATATATATATATATATATATATATATATATAGACACACAAACACACACACATTATAATGTCACAATATATATGTCAATCGAAATTCATCATGAAAAATAACTCATCCGCATATCCCAAAATATTCATTTTACTGAACATGGATGTATGTAGAATGTTGTTCATCTAGGAAGCTCACCCATGGGTTGAATTTTCTGTACCAACAGCATTTAGGAGGAGTGATCTCTTCTCACAAATAGTATCTGCCAAGTCAGCCACCTCACAAGAATGTACGTGTGAAACCAGGTAGGGTTCTATTTGTGCATATAAAAATACATGTGCTTAATAGGCTACAGAGAAAGGGAGACAGGAATTCATATATTTCTTAACTTTAAAAACACATGGAATAGTGTGTAGTGTCCCTCTTTATCCCTTTTGATTAACTTTGGCTTAAAAAAAAGAAATTTATTGAGAATTTTTGTATATATGTTTGTCAGGAATATTGCTCTGAAGTTTTCTTTCCTTGATGTGTCTTTGTCTGATTTTGGTATGTGAGTGATACTATCCTCATGAAATGAGTTTGGAGGAGTTCCATGCTTTTCTATTTTATGGAATAATTTGAGGAGTATTGTGATGAATGCTTCTTTGAAGGTCTTGTAGAACTTGACTGAGATTCTGTCTGTTCCTGGGCGTTGCTTGATTGGTAGGCTGTTGACAGCAACTTCTATTTCATTGCTTGAAATTGATTTGTTTAAATTGTTCATGTCCTACTAATTCAGTTTGGGTATATCTCTAAAATTTTATTGATGTCATCATGGTATTTTAATTTATTAGAGTATAAATTTTCAAATTAGTTTTTAATTATTCTCTGTATTTCAGTTGTGTACTCTGTAAAAGTTTTTTACGATCCTTAATTTTAGTAATTTGAGGTTTTTTTTCTTCATTAGCTTGGTTAAGGATGTGTCAATTTTATTTAGTTTTCGAAGATTAAATTTTGTTTTGTGTCAAAAAAAAATAACATATGGAAAAGTATTTCAGCAAATTGAATAGATTTATAACTCCTACCTTATATCATGCAAAAGGCAAGTCCAACTATACACCATGTCCCTTCTGAAATGCTTGTATTTCTATTCTGTTTGGGATATTTTTCTCCATTATATTAGTATTAGTAGTCAGAGTCTAGTAGGGTATATGAATGTTTCTGAGAATAATCTTGAGAAAAGATGATTATAAATACACATTCATGAATATGAAAAATTTAGGAAGTGCAAAATAAGACAAAAATATTCCATATTTTCAAAAATTTGGAGAGTATATCTATATCTATCTATATCTATATCTATATCTATATCTATAAACACACACACACACACACACACACAACACTCACAGACATTAAAAAGTACCAATATAAATGCCAATAGAAATTCATCAGTAAATATAAATCATCCACAGATGCAAAAATATTTATTTTACTGAACATGAGTTTATGTATAATGTTGTTCTACTAGGACGCTCTCCTATAGGTTGTATTTTCATTTAAAACAGTTTTAGGAGGAGTGAACTCTTCTCACAATTTGTATCTGCCAAGACAGCCACCTCACAAAAATGTACGTGTGATACTTGGTAGGATTCTATATATGCATATAAATATACATGTGTGAATAGGCTACAGAAAAGGGAAACAAGAATTCACATATTTGTTAAATTTAAAAACACATGGAGAATATTTCCATTAAAATTTGAATAGATTTATAACACCTACCTTATATAATGCAAATGTCAAGTCCAACTATACAACATGTCTCCTCTGAAGTGCTTGTATTTCTATTGTGTTGGGTTAATTTTTCCCATTATAATAGGATGAATAGTCTGAGTCTACTAGGTATGGGTTAGTTTCAGGGATTCAGTATTTGAATGGAAAATTGGAAAATGAATCCAATGTGTATGTAAATATATGCTGCACAAATATCCTCCCGCTCTCATCCAGAACAATGCCTTGATATTACCTTCACCCCAAGTAAGACGCAATTAGAGGAGAAGAGTTACAAAATCAGTGAATACATATCTGGAATGGAAAATGCTCAGGAGTTCACAACCTTTGAGGTGGTAGAGGAGTTTCCAAAATTAAGGGACAGGGTAAACACTCCACAAACATGGAGCTCTGCTGGCCTAAAAACTTTTTGAGAAACTGCGTCTGAGCTTCCGCAATTGAAATATATGTTGTTTTCAGATGATTTGGCTTCCTTTGTAGTGAGACCATCAAAGCTGGGTCTGCATCTATGTGACCTGAAGGACATGGTTTCTTATTTTCCAATGAACAAGATGAAGCAGTGCTGAATCCTCTCTTTGTAGGTAATCTGAGGCCACTGGGGACTAAGTGTCTCCCCGTGTGGACTGTGAAGCCATTAGGTCCTCCACCACTTTTTGTAATGTTTTTCCTGCTGCATTGTGAGTTTGGTATTTGTTTCACGAAATACTAGGAGCTAAACTGAGACACAGTGCTGGAGGGAGTTGTGTCACGAGTGGTGGGTCAGGGTCTGCAAGAGAATTCACAAACTAGGCTTCTATCTCTCACAGCTTGCCCCATTGCCCCCTTGTCCATATCAACCTGATTCTTCATTTTCCTCTGAAAACTCTCCATATAACAAGATGCCTTTACATATAAGGGTCTGCTGGCTGCACCATGTCAGTTACAAGCCATTTGGAATCCAATGGTAGATCCACATGGCCCTACCACGGATGTTGTATCAAACACCTCCCCACCACTGCTCTAGACCCACTACTCAACAGGCTCCAACTTACTGGCATCTCTGTTCTACATCATTTTCATGAAACTCAGAAAATCAAGGCACTCTCTGGTATACTCATGAACAGTAACAGGACATCCAATATTTCTCCAGTGCCACCTGGTCATAGGAATTTTAAAAATTTCATGGTATTTATCTATCCATTTCTCGAGCATGAAGTTGGAGGCACTGTGGATTTCAATTCATGCAGCAAACATTAAATGGTGAGGAAGCTCATTTCAATGAATTCTCTGGAGAACTCTCACAGGCAAGGCTTCCCAAAGAGTGGACAAAAGGTCACATTAGGCCAGGCCCATTGAGGTCTACAATGTGAGGTCCATGTGTGTTTTGACTCTCAACTATGGCTGCCATTTCTTTAAGAATAAAATCATGTGATATCCTTGCTGAGATTCCCAGGCCTCTGTGGAAATCCACCCGGGGCCTAGGTCTCAGTTTCCAAGAGCGACTTTCATGCTTGGCCTATTAAAATCCCAACAAAATTCATGACAATGTTTCTCTGAGTTCAGTTCCAAAACCCAGTCTCTAAGGGGTATCACACCAGAGTTCAAGCCTACGTGTACCCAGTCATTTTTTCCAATGCCACACAAATGACCAAAATTAAAACCAAAACACTCCCACATGGCCCTCATCTTATTCCATATAGGGAATCATCTTAACCTCTGGCTGGAGTTTTCCATGAGGGGCGCAGCCCAAGACAGTGTCCAAAATCAGCTCGTTTGCCCCTCATTTGCCTAACGTCAGGGTAGCCTGGACACAGTTTCTGTGAACCAGGAGTGAACAAATAAGCCTGCCGTTAATACTTCTGTGTTCCTCCAATTTGACGCCTACTGATTTTAGATATCGATTCTTTAGGTGATTTAGAGTCATGCAAAAACACAAGCACCTCTGCAGGGCTTTGAAAAACTCATTTGACCCAAAGAATCCCTATTCTCATTTGATGGAGTGCAGGAACCTAACAGAGGAAGGCAAGAGACTTCATCCACAATGAATGATATTTTTTGCCATTTTGGTTTTGGAAGCTCACATGGGATCATTCTTAAGATCCATCAGGTTCTGTGAGTCTAAGTCACAGCCACACACAGGTCCAAGAGGCTGATAAAGACACATCCTTTTCGAAAGCAATTAAGCAAGAGCCACAGGTGAGGCCCATTCATTTCCATTTGAAAACTGTTTTCTTCAGGCTTCACAAAGGGATGGCCTGAGCAAAGACCTTCCTGACATTCAGTGCAACACAACAATAAGTAAGCAAAAGGCCCAAAGCAGGGTTTCTGCACTGAGACTATCCTGGTCACACTGATATCTGAGTTTTCTGAGATGCTCGCCATTCTCTTCAGCTATCCAGTACATGGTCATGTCACAGAGCTTGGAGGTGGTACATATTTAGGACACAAATCCATGAGCCTATTCTGGAGAGTGGCCAGAATTCAGGAAGAAAACAACAACTTAGAAAGATAGCAGGTGTTGCACATCGATAAGACAAGCTGCAGTCCATTCATATATTGGGCAGGATGAATTATGGGAAGATTTATACTAGACAGGACACATCCATTAATGCATTCTCTTTTCTAATGTGTACAACAACGGACACAGTGGGATACACAGAAACAGAAACACTCGCCGTGTCAAATGACTTACTAGAAACTGTCCAGTCCAATCCAAACAAACCGCCTTTCCTATCTATTCTCAGAACATGAGACAAAACAACAAACCCACACCCACTCCCACAAAGGCACCTCCTTCCCCCAAGTAGGTCTGTGACTATCCGGAGTGTCCTCTGACCAGTGGGCCATACAATGTTCCCCCGAAATGGCCTGTCTTCTCTCAGATTGTGTTTCCTTGACCAACTCTGTGAAGATGTCAGGAAAAAGTGGTTATCCACTACCTGTTTTCTCAGAAATGGTCCACCTTCAGAGCTCTCCTGACATTTGGCCATTCTCACATCATTAGGTACCAAGAAAATTGACTCTTTCCTTGGGAAATCCAAACAAGTGAGCCCACTGGGACTGGGACTGGGACTGCATCTGGGTGCCTGGCTTCTTGGATACCAAGTTCAGAGAGTTCCATCACCAAGGAAATGAGGTATGTCACATTCTTTGGAACTGAATGAGGTCACTGCCTTGGCAACCACTTTGTCCTAACAGTTGCTTCCAAGGGTAACATAAGATGGAGGTTGCCCCTACTTCCTGTGACACTTTCATAAGGTAGAATGTATATCACCATTGGCACCCGGGAACAACTCTCCACTAAGGCCTGGTTTGGTCCCTCTTCTCTACAATAAGAAGAGAGATGCAGATTCAGAAACATCCCTTCATTCTGACCAGGTTGTTTGCCATGGAAGATGACTTTTGCTCTCTCAGTTGCTTCATACCTGTGTACAACTTCTCCAGGTATCATTTTTGCATGGACATTTGAGGTTCTCATTAGGTGGAAGGTCCCCAACTTTCCTGTATTGTAAGAACCACTCCGTCCCTGCTCTTCTGTAAAATGATTGAGGGAACAGTGTATACTTGGGGTTAAAAACAGGTTTGATTTGGGTTACGAACGATTCTGTGCGATGAATAATGGTATTGGTAACCTGCAATATTTACAAGAATATAGAGGTGATATGTAAGTATGAAAAGAGAAATCTAGGTATGATTTGAAGCCCAGAAGGGTTTTGCCCTTGATTGGGATACTTAGCTTTGAATTATGTTCTGCAAAGATGTCTCAGATAATTCGATATACAATGGCATAGGACTTTGTACATTGGATGATTTAATTTAGAAGAGAACATCCAGTCAAAAAGGGATATTCAGTAGGATTAGGAAGATAGTCGGTAGGTTTAGGAAGAAGAGTGAGTATAGGATTTGGACCAAAAGTTCTTTAGCAATACACTTTTGGTTATAGAGTGAATGTAAATGTCAGCTCATATGAAGAGTCAGTCACTATGTTGAACTGGGGAAAATATGTAGAAAAGCAGATATCAATAGAAACATTATGAAATCAGGCAAATTATAAAGTGAGTGATAGAATTGGACATTTTCAACAGGGTTGGGTTTGAATATATAAATTAGGAAAAAACAAAAATGTAGTCACCAATAGGATTGACAATTGACAGCATTAGGCAACCTGGACACGGATGTTTTTAGAAATCCATGTTCACCTTCCATTTAGGATTTGGTACAATCATAAGTGTGACCTTTCCATTTTTGTCCAGAATATTACTGTGATAATGAGGTGACATGAGTATTTCTTTAACCATTTCTGGGAGCAATATATTGAAGATGTAAAATAAGAATCGGGGTACAAAGAGGTGTACCCTGTTTCTATGAACATAGAGAAAAAGCATGAATAGACCATACTGTGAATAAATAATATAACTTTTTTGAACTTGAAATAATGAATTGAACTGATATCTGAAAAATTAAAGGAAATCGTATATTGATATACAAACATTCATTCCAACCAGTGATATATCTAATGGAAATATTAGTGTTTTGGTTTATCATGAAGAGTGTGTGAGGTTTGCTTAAAAATGATTATGGCAATTCAAAATAATGTGTATGGAAAGAAGTCTCATGAAAAGACCAGTCACGAAACCCTGAGAATACATGTGTTCAGAAGCAAGAAGTGATTAAAGTTGAAACAAATGCCTATTAATTTGTGAACTTGTGGATGAAATGTATATCCTATGATGTGCAAAAACTGAAGAAACAATAATGTACCAGTGTCAAATACAAATGAATGACAAATTACATATCATGTCCCATAGGAGTCTACTTGCATTGATGTTAGACTGGGTCAGTTACTGTAGAATAATTAGGATTTGTATGCACCATTCACTGAAGTTAGTTTTCAGTACTAGGAAACAAATATGTATTTCAGGTGGATGAATATTTCTGATTATAATCTTGTGAAAAGTGGATTATAAATCCACATACATGAACATGAATGAATTTAGAGAGTGTATATTAGACATATATATTTCATATTTTGAAAAATTTGGAGAGTATATCTATATCTATATCTACACACACACACACACACACACACACACACACACAACACTCACAGACATTAAAAAATACCAATATAAATGCCAATCGAAATTGATCAGTAAATATATATGATCCACAGATGCAAAAATATTTATTTTGCTGAACATGAGTTTATGTATAAAGTTGTTTTACTAGGACGCACTCCTATAGGTTGAATTTTCATTTCCAACAGCATTTAGGAGGAGTGAACTCTTCTCACAATTTGTATCTGCCAAGACAGCCACCTCACAAAAATGTACGTGTGATACCTGCTAGGATTCTATATATGCATATATATATACATGTGTGAATAGGCTAAAGAAAAGGGAAACAAGAATTCACATATTTGTTAAGTTTAAAAACACATGGAGAATATGTCCATTAAAATTTGAATTCATTTATAACTCCTACCTTATATAATGCAAATGTCAAGTCCAACTATAAAACATGTCTCCTCTGAAGTGCTTGTATTTCTATTGTGTTGGGTTAATTTTCCCCATTATATTAGGATGAATAGTCTGAGTCTACTAGGTATGGCTTAGTGTCAGGAATTCAGCATTTCGAATGGAAAATTGGAAAATGAATCCAATGTGTATGTAAATATATGCTGCACAAATATCCTCCCGCTCTCATCCAGAACAATGCCTTGACATTACCTTCACCCCAAGTAAGACACAATTAGAGGAGAAGAGTTACAAAATCAGTGAATACATATCTGGAATGGAAAATGATCAGGAATTCACAACCTTGGAGGTGGTAGAGGAGTTTGCAAAACTAAGGGACAGGGTAAACACTCCACAAACATGGAGCTCTGCTGGCCTAAAAACTTTTTGAGAAACTGCCTCTGAGCTTCTGTACTTGAAATATATGTTGTTTTCAGGAGATTTGTCTTCCTTTGTAGTGAGACCATCAAAGCTGGGTCTGTATCTATGTGACCTGGAGGACATGGTTTCTTATTTTCCAATGAACAAGATGAAGCAGTGCTGAATCCTCTCTTTGTAGGTAAACTGAGACCACTGGGTACTAAGTGTCTCCCCGTGTGCACACTGAAGCCATTTGGTCCTCCTCCACTTTTTGTGGTGTTTTTGCTGCTGCACTGTGAGTTTGGTATTTGTTTCCCGAAATACTAGGAACTAAACTGGGACACAGTGCTGGAGGGAGTTCTGTCACGTGTGGTGGGTCAGGGTCTGCAAGAGAATGCACCAACTAGGCTTCTACCTCTCACAGCTTGCCCAATTGACTGCATGTCCATATCAACCTGATTCTTAATTTTCCTCTGAAAACTCTCCATATAACAAAATGCCTTTACATATAAGGGTCTGCTGGCTGCACCATATCAGTTACAAGCCATTTGGAATCCAATGGTAGATCCACATGGCAGTACCATGGATGTTTTATCAAACACCTCTCCACCACTGCTCTAGACCCACTACTCAGCAGACTCCAACTTACTGGCATCTCTGTTCTACACCATTTTTATGAAACTCAGTAAATCAAGGCACTGTCTGGTATACTCATGATCGGCAACAGGACATCCAATGTTTCTCCAGTGCCACCTGGTCATTGGAATTTCAAAAATTTCATGGTATTTATTTAGCCATTTTTCAAGCATGAAGTTGGAGGCACTGTGGGTTTCAATTCATTCAGCAAACATTAAATGGTGAGGAAGCTCATTTCAATGAAATCTCTGGAGAACCCTCACAGGCAAGGCTTCCCAAAGAGTGAACAAAAGGTCACATTAGGCCAGGCCCATTGAGGTCTACAATGTGAGGTCCATGTGTGTTTTGACTCTAAACTATGGCTGCCATTTCTTTAAGAATAAAATCATGTGATATCCTTGCTGAGATTCCCAGGCCTCTGTGGAAATCCACCGGGGCCTAGGTC